>NW_025423762.1:0-134637 GCF_020740605.2 Lemur catta | reverse complement strand
ATTGTGTATCTTGTAGGAAATAAGAAGGATTCAAACTATCGATGGAATGCGGACTTCAAATGGAGCTATGTTGCTGAACTCGCTTCGGGTTTCTGCGGGTCTCCCGTGCACACGGGCCAACAGTCTATTCTGAGAACCGTAGCAGGTGACACAAACGAAAGAGGTGATTTTCCTTTCCAACATACTCTTGGTTTTTGACCTCGTTTGAGGAGATTTTCAGAGCGTCTCTTTGCAGTATCGAAGAGAAGGATTTCCTATCAACACCCCTGGTCTTGCTCGTGACTTTCCAAAGAATGTTTTTACTTCTTAAGCCTTCAGAATATTTTCTAAAGATTTAGACTTTTCAAAAGTGTCTCTAGATGTCTTCTCATCTGGATTCTTCCATTATGTTCCCGTGAACGAATAGCCAACAGTTTAGATTCTCTTGTTGTGCATATATGGATAGGATCCAATTTTTCCTTTCCTAGGGTTATGTGGTCATCTACTTGGACAACTTTAGAATGTTTCCTGAATTCAGAGCCGGTCGGTCAGAAGTTGCGGAGGCAGGCGTGTGAGGGGCGACAGCCTCGGGGACTGAGCCTCTAAATCTCCAATCGGAACCTCTCTCCGGGGGCCACGGGGCAGGGTCCGGGCCGGTCGGGGGCGGGGCCGGGGCGGGGATGGAGAGGGCAGATGGGGCCCCCCTTCCCGCCGAGGCGGTGGAGAAGCCCCTCCCGCCTTCCAGCCCAGGGGGGCGGGACAGCAAAAGAGGCAGAGAATGAAAAAACAAAAAACCCAACTGCCAACTGCCACGCCCGGCATTGTTCCCTGGCAGCGGTATCACATGCAGGTCCCGACCGGGCCCGACCCTGCTTAGCTTCCCAGATCAGAGGAGATCCAGGGCCTTCAGCGCGGTGCGGCCTCCAACACTTGGGGGCGCTCTGGGAAGATCCAAGACGCCTAGCCCATAAGGGCCCCTCCCCGCCCACGGCGGTCCCTCCCGCCGCCTCTAGGCTTTGCTAGACCCCCCTGTCCGGATCAGGGCGGGGGGTGCGAGGGAGGAGGGCAGGGGGATACTGACTGGTCTGAGGCACGGTCGCCCACACCTCCTCTCCCCTGGCGGAAACACGGAAGCGCCGCACCACAGTCCCACACCCCAGCGAGCAGACCGCGTGCTCCCGCGCGCTGGGACGGACTTCCAGGGGCGGGGACGGGGCCCCAGAGACGGAGAGTGCGCGCTAGTGGGCCCTCCCCCGCCCCGGGGGAGGGCACGGTGGGGAGAAGCTTGGGGCGGGGCCAGGATGTGGAAGTGAGGACGCGGGACTGGTCCTTCGCTCGGAGGTCGCGAAGACGTGCGGCCCCCCTGTCTTGGGAGGACCGCTCTGCCCCGATTCCCGTCGGGGCACGAGTGTGGCAGCGGCACCCGCGGGGCACCAGAACCGGCCGGCCCGTCGCTGGGCCGGCGGCCGGTGGGGCGTTCAGGTGCGGATGCGTGCACTCCCTGCCTGCCCCAGTTTCCTCTGGCGTGTCCTCCCCGCCCCGGGTACTAAGTTTTCCCTCCACGTCGGCACCTCGTTCCCGGAGGCGCTATGTAGATCTTCTGTGACTTCGAATGTGAATCCTTTTGAAAAATCGCAATCCTTATTGTGTATCTGGTAGGAAATAAGAAGCATTCAAACTATCGATGGAATGTGGACTTCAGATGGAGCTATGTTGCTGAACTCGCTTCGGGTTTCTGCCGGTCTCTGTGCACACGGGGAAACAGTCTATTCTGAGAACCGTAGCATGTGACTCAAACGAAAGAGTTGATATTCCTTTCCAACATACTCTTGGTTTTTGACCTCGTTTGAGGAGATTTTCAGAGAGTCTCTTGCAGTATCGAAGAGAAGGATTTCCTATCAACCCCCGGGTCTTGCTCATGGCTTTCCAAGGAATGTTTCTACTTCTTAATCCTTGAGAATATTTTCTAAAGATTCAGACTTTTGAAAACTGTCTCTAGATGTCCTCTCATCAGGATTCTTCCATTATGTTCCCATGAACGAATAGCCAACCGTTTAGATTCTCTTCTTCTGCATATATGGATAGGATCCAATTATTCCTTTCCTAGGGTAACGTGGTCATGTACTTGGACAACTTTAGAATGTGTCCTGAATTCAGAGCCGGTCGGTCAGCAGTTGCGGAGGCAGGCGTGTGAGGGGCGACAGCCTCGGGGACTGAGCCTCCACATCTCCAATCGGACCCTCTCTCCGCGGGTCCCGGGGCAGGGTCCGGGCGGGCCGGCCGGGGGAGCCGGGGTGGGAGCGGGGAGGGCAGCGGCGGTCCGCCCTTCCCGGCCAAGGCGGGCGGAGGAGCCCCTCCCGCCTTCCAGCCGAAGGGGGCAGAACAGCAAAAGAGGCAGAGAAAGAAAAACAAAAAACCCCACGGCCTACTGTAAACTGCCAACTGCCATCTGCCAACTGGCAACTGGCAACGGCCGCGCACGGCCCGGTATTGTTCCCTGCTGCCGCCTTCCAGCCCAGGGGGGCGGGACAGCAAAAGAGGCAGAGAAAGACAAACAAAAAAGCCAACCGCCAACGGCCAATGGCCAATGGCCAACTGCCAACTGCCAACTGCCACGCCCGGAATTGTTTCCCTCCAGCGGTCTCCCGGCAACGGTCTCCCATCCGGGTCCCGACCCGGCCCCACCCTGCTTAGCTTCCCAGATCAGAGGAGATCTGGCGCCTTCAGGGCGGTGCGGCCTCAGACAATCGGGGGCGCTCCGAGAAGCCCCAAAAGGCCGAGCCGATAAGGGCCCCCTCCTCGCCGAGGGCGGTCCCTCCCGCCGCCTGTGCGCTTCGCTACACCCACCTGTCCCGATCGCGGGGGGGGGGGCTCGGAGGGAGGAGGGCAGCGGAAGACTGACGGGTCTGGCGCCTGGTCGCCCACACCTCCTGTCCCCTGGCAGAAACACGGAAGCGCCGCACCACCCTCCCACACCCCAGCCAGCAGACCTGCGGCCTGGAGCGCGCTGGGAGGGACTTCCAGGGCGGGGACGGGGGCGCCAGAGGCGGAGAGTGCCCGCGAGGGGCCCTCCCCCGCCCCGCACGAGGGCACGGTGGGGAGGGCCTTCGGGGTGGGGCCGGGATAAGGAAGCGGGGCCGCGGGGCCGGTCCTTCGCCCGGAGGTCCCGAAGACATGCGGCCCCCGTGTCTGGGGAGGAACGGTCTGCCCCGATTGCCGTCGGGGCACGAGTGTGACAGCGGCACCCGCGGGGCCCCAGAGCCGGTCGGCCGTCGCTGGGTCAGGCGGCCGGTGGGAGGTTCGGGTGCGGATGCGTGTGCTCCCTGCCTTCCCTGGTTTCCTCTGGAGTGTCCTTCCCGCCCTGGGTACTAAGTTTTCCCTACACGTCGGCACCTCGTTCCCAGAGGCGCTTTGTAGATCTTCTGTGACTTCGAATGTGAATCCTTTTGAGAAATCGCAATCCTTATTGTGTATCTGGTAGGAAATAAGAAGGATTCAAACTATCGATGGAATGCAGACTTCAGATGGAACTAACTTGCTGAACTCGCTTCGGGTTTCTGCCGGTCTCCCGTGCACACGGGCCAACGGTCTATTCTGAGAACCGTAGGAGGTGACTCAAACGAAAGAAGTGATTTTCCTTTCCAACATACTCTTGGTTTTTGACCTCATTTGAGGAGATTTTCAGAGCGTCTCTTGCAATGTCCAAGAGAGGGATTTCCTAACAAACACCCTGGTCTAGCTCGTGACTTTCCAAAGAATGTTTCTACTTCTTAATCCTTCAGAATATGTTCTAAAGATTTAGAGTTTTGAAAAGTGTCTCTAGATGTCTTCTCACCTTGATTATTCAATTATTTTCCCGTGAACGAATAGCCAACTGTTTAGATTCTCTTCCTCTGCATATATGGATAGGATCCAATTTTTCCTTTCCCTGGGTAACGTTGTCATCTACTTGGACAGCTTTAGAATGTGTCCTGAATTCAGAGGCGGTCGGTCAGAAGTTGCGGAGGCAGGCGACTGAGGGGCGACAGTCTCCGGGACTGAGCCTCCACCTCCCCCATCGGACCCTCTCTCCGGGGGCCACGGGGCAGGGTCCGGGCCGGCCGGGGGCAGGAGCCGGGGAGGAGGTGGAGAGGGCAGAGGAGGCCACCCCTTCCCTGCCGAGGCGGGCCGAGGAGCCCCTCCCGCCTTCCAGCCCAGGGGGGCTGGACAGTAAAAGAGGGAGAGCAAGAAAAACAAAAAAGCCCACGGCCAACGGCCCACTGCCAACTGCCAACTGCCAACTGCCAACTGCCAACGGCCACGCTCGGCCCAGTATTGTTCCCCGCTGCCGCCTTCTACCCCAGGGGGGCAGGACAGCAAAAGAGGCAGAGAAAGAAAAAAAAAAAAGCCCACGGCCAACGGCTAACTGCCAACTGCCAAGTACCAACTGCCAACGGCCGCTCTCGGCCCAGTATTGTTCCTTGCTGCCAGCTGCCAGCACAGGGGGGCGGGATAGCAAAAGAGGCAGAGAAAGAAAAACAAAAAAGCCCAAGCCAACGGCCAACTGCCAACTGCCAAGTGCCAACTGCCAACTGCCAACGGCCACGCTCGGCCGAGTATTGTTCCCCGCTGCCGCCTTCCACCCCAGGGGGGCGGGACAGCAAAAGAGGCAGAGAAAGAAAAACAAAAAAGCCCAAGCCAACGGCCAACTGCCAACTGCCAACTGCCAACTGCCAACGGCCGTGCTCGGCCCGGTATTGTTCCTCGCTGCCGCCTTCCACCCCAGAGGGGCGGGACAGCAAAAGAGGCAGAGGAAGAGAAACAGAAAAGCCCACGGCCAACGGCTAACTGCCAACTGCCAAGAACCAACTGCCAACGGCCGCGCTCGGCCCAGTATTGTTCCTCGCTGCCAGCTTCCAGCACAGGGGGGCGGGAGAGCAAAAGAGGCAGAGAAAGAAAAACAGAAAAGCCCAAGGCCAACGGCCAACTGCCAAATGCCAACTGCCAACTGCCAACTGCCAAAGGTCATGCTCGGCCCAGTATTGTTCCCCGCTGCCGCTTTCCAGCCCAGGGGGGCGGGACAGCAAAAGAGGCAGAGAAAGACAAACAAAAAAGCCCACGGCCAACGGCCCACTGCCAACTGCCAACGGCCAACTGCCAATGGCCGCGCTCGGCCCAGTATTGTTCCCCGCTGCCGCCTTCCACCCCAGGGGGGCGGGACAGGAAAAGAGGCAGAGAAAGAAAAACAAAAAAACCCACGGCCAACGGCCAACGGCTAACTGCCAACTGCCAACTGCCAACTGCCAAAGGCCATGCTCGGCCCAGTATTGTTCCCCGCTGCCGCCTTCCAGCCCATGGGGGCGGGACAGCAAAAGAGGCAGAGCAAGAAAAACAAAAAAGCCCACGGCCAACGGCCCACTGCCAACTGCCAACTGCCAACTGCCAACTGCCAACGGCCGCGCTCGGCCCAGTATTGTTCCCCGCTGCCGCCTTCCAGCCCAGGGGGGCGGGACAGCAAAAGAGGCAGAGGAAGAAAAACAAAAAGCCCACGGCCATCGGCCGTGCTCTGCCCGGTGTTGTTCTCCGGCAGCGGTCTCCCATCCAGGTCCCGACCGGACCCGACCCTGCTTAGCTTCCCAGATCAGACGAGATCGGGCGCCTTCAGGGCGGTGCGGCCTCAGACACTGGGGGGCGCTCCGCAACGCCCCAAGAGGCCGAGCCGAAAACGGCCCCTCCCAGGTCAGGGCGGTCCCTCCTGCTGCCCCTGGGCTTCGCTAGACAGCCCTCTGCAGATCGGGGCGGGGGGCGCGGGGGGGCGAGGGCAGGGGGAGACTGACGGGTCTGGCGCAGGGTCGCGCACACCCCCTCTCCCCCGGCGCAAACACGGAAGTGCCGCACCACAGTCCCACACCCCAGCGAGCAGACCCGCGGGCTGGCGCGCGCTGGGACCGACTTCCAGGGGCGGAGAGTGCGCGCGAGGGGGCCCTGCCCCGCCCCGCGGGAGGGCACGGTGGGGTGGGGCTTGGGGCGGGGCCGGTTCGTGGAAGCCGGGGGACGCGGGGCCGGTCCTTCGCTCGGAGGTCGCAAGACGTGCGGCCCCCCTGTCTTGGGAGGACCGCTGTGCCCCGATTCCCGTCGGGGCACGAGTGTGGCAGCGGCACCCGCGGGGCCCCAGAACCGGCCGGCCCGTCGCGGGGCCGGCGGCCGGTGGGGCGTTCGGATGCGGATGCGTGCACTCCCTGCCTGCCCCAGTTTCCTCTGGCGTGTCCTCCCCGCCCCGGGTACTAAGTTTTCCCTCCACGTCGGCACCTCGTTCCCGGAGGCGCTATGTAGATCTTCTGTGACTTCCAATGTGAATGCTTTTGAAAACTCGCATTCCTTATTGTGTCTCTGGTAGGAAATAAGAAGGATTCAAACTATCCATGGAATGCGGACTTCAGATGGAGCTATGTTGCCGAACTCGCTTCCGGTTTCTGCCGGTCTCTGTGCACACGGGCCAACAGTCTATTCTAAGAACCGTAGCATGTGACGCAAACGAAAGAGTTGATTTTCCTTTCCCACATACACTTGGTTTTTGACCTCTTTTGAGGAGATTTTCAGAGCGTCTCTTGTAGTATCGAAGAGAAGGATTTCCTATCAACACCCTCGTCTTGCTCGTGACTTTCGAAGGAATGTTTCTACTTCTTAATCCTTGAGAATATTTTCTAAAGATTCAGACTTTTGAAAAGTGTCTCTAGATGTCTTCTCATCTGGATTCTTCCATTATGTTCCCGTGAACGAATAGCCAACCGTTTAGATTCTCTTCTTCTGCAAAAATGGAGAGGATCCAATTTTTCCTTTCCTAGGGTAACGTGGTCATGTACTTGGACAACTTTAGAATGTGTCCTGAATTCAGAGCCGGTCGGTCAGCCTTTGCGGAGGCAGGCGTGTGAGGGGCGACAGCCTCAGGGACTGAGCCTCCACATCTTCAATCGGACCCTCTCTCCGGGGGCCACGGGGCAGGGTCCGGGCAGGCCGGGGGCGGCAGCCGGGGCTGGGGCTGAGAAGGCGGAGGGGGCCCACCCGCCTTCCAGCCCAGGGGGGCAGGACAGCAAAAGAGGCAGACAAAGAAAAACAAAAAGCCCAAGCCAACGGCCAACGGCTAACTGCCAACTGCCAACTGCCAAGGGCCGCGCTCGGCCCGGTATTGTTCCCCGCTGCCGCCTTCCAACCCAGGGGGGCGGGACAGCAAAAGAGGCAGAGAAAGAAAAACAAAAAAGCCCATGGCCAACGGCCAACTGCCAAATGCCAACTGCCAACTGCCAACTGCCAACGGCCGCGCTCGGCCCGGTATTGTTCCCCGCTGCCGCCTTCCAGCCCATGGGGGCGGGACAGCAAAAGAGGCAGAGCAAGAAAAACAAAAAAGCCCACGGCCAACGGCCCACTGCCAACTGCCAACTGCCAACTGCCAACTGCCAACGGCCGCGCTCGGCCCAGTATTGTTCCCCGCTGCCGCCTTCCAGCCCAGGGGGGCGGGACAGCAAAAGAGGCAGAGGAAGAAAAACAAAAAGCCCACGGCCATCGGCCGTGCTCTGCCCGGTGTTGTTCTCCGGCAGCGGTCTCCCATCCAGGTCCCGACCGGACCCGACCCTGCTTAGCTTCCCAGATCAGACGAGATCGGGCGCCTTCAGGGCGGTGCGGCCTCAGACACTGGGGGGCGCTCCGCAACGCCCCAAGAGGCCGAGCCGAAAACGGCCCCTCCCAGGTCAGGGCGGTCCCTCCTGCTGCCCCTGGGCTTCGCTAGACAGCCCTCTGCAGATCGGGGCGGGGGGCGCGGGGGGGCGAGGGCAGGGGGAGACTGACGCGTCTGGCGCAGGGTCGCGCACACCCCCTCTCCCCCGGCGCAAACACGGAAGTGCCGCACCACAGTCCCACACCCCAGCGAGCAGACCCGCGGGCTGGCGCGCGCTGGGACCGACTTCCAGGGGCGGAGAGTGCGCGCGAGGGGGCCCTGCCCCGCCCCGCGGGAGGGCACGGTGGGGAGGGGCTTGGGGCGGGGCCGGTTCGTGGAAGCCGGGGGACGCGGGGCCGGTCCTTCGCTCGGAGGTCGCGAAGACGTGCGGCCCCCCTGTCTTGGGAGGACCGCTCTGCCCCGATTCCCGTCGGGGCACGAGTGTGGCAGCGGCACCCGCGGGGCCCCAGAACCGGCCGGCCCGTCGCGGGGCCGGCGGCCGGTGGGGCGTTCGGATGCGGATGCGTGCACTCCCTGCCTGCCCCAGTTTCCTCTGGCGTGTCCTCCCCGCCCCGGGTACTAAGTTTTCCCTCCACGTCGGCACCTCGTTCCGGAGGCGCTATGTAGATCTTCTGTGACTTCGAATGTGAATCCTTTTGAAAACTCGCATTCCTTATTGTGTCTCTGGTAGGAAATAAGAAAGGTTCAAACTATCGATGGAATGCGGACTTCAGATGGAGCTATGTTGCCGAACTCGCTTCCGGTTTCTGCCGGTCTCTGTGCACACGGGCCAACAGTCTATTCTAAGAACCGTAGCATGTGACGCAAACGAAAGAGTTGATTTTCCTTTCCCACATACTCTTGGTTTTTGACCTCTTTTGAGGAGATTTTCAGAGCGTCTCTTGTAGTATCGAAGAGAAGGATTTCCTATCAACACCCTCGTCTTGCTCGTGACTTTCCAAGGAATGTTTCTACTTCTTAATCCTTGAGAATATTTTCTAAAGATTCAGACTTTTGAAAAGTGTCTCTAGATGTCCTCTCATCTGGATTCTTCCATTATGTTCCCGTGAACGAATAGCCAACCGTTTAGATTCTCTTCTTCTGCATATATGGAGAGGATCCAATTTTTCCTTTCCTAGGGTAACGTGGTCATGTACTTGGACAACTTTAGAAGGTGTCCTGAATTCAGAGCCGGTCGGTCAGCAGTTGCGGAGGCAGGCGTGTGAGGGGCGACAGCCTCGGGGACTGAGCCTCCACATCTTCAATCGGACCCTCTCTCCGGGGGCCCCGGGGCAGGGTCCGGGCCGGCCGGGGGCGGGAGCCGGGGCGGGGGCGGAGAGGGCAGAGGGGGCCGCTCCTTGACGGCCGAGGCGGGCGGAGGAGCCCCTCCCGCCTTCCAGCCCAGGGGGGCAGGACAGCAAAAGAGGCAGAGAAAGAAAAACAAAAAAGCCAACTGCCAACTGCCAACTGCCACGCCCGGCATTGTTCCCCGCCAGCGGTCTCCCGGCAGCAGTCTCCCGGCAGCAGTCTCCCAGCAGCGGTCTCCCATCCGGGTCCCGACCCTGCTTAGCTTCCCAGATCAGAGGAGATCCGGCACCTTCAGGGCGGTGCGGCCTCAGACACTGGGGGGTGCTCTGGGAAGCCCCAAGAGGCCGAGCCAATAAGGGCCCCTCCTCGCCCAGGGCGGTCCCTCCCGCCGCCTCTGCGCTTCGCTATAGCCCCCTGTCCCGATTGGGGGGGGCTCGGAGGGAGGAGGGCAGGGGAAGACTGACGGGTCTGGCGCGTGGTCGCCCACACCTCCTGTCCCCTGGCAGAAACACGGAAGCGCCGCACCACCGTCCCACACCCCACCCAGCAGACCGGCGGGCTCGAGCGCGCTGGGACGGACTTCCAGGCGCGGGGACGGGGGGGGGGGCAGAGGCGGAGAGTGCCCGCGAGGGGGCCCTCCCCCGCCCCGCGCGATGGCACGGTGGGGAGGGGCTTCGGGGTTGGGCCGGGATGAGGAAGCGGGGCCGCGTGGCCGGTCCTTCGCCCGGAGGTCCCGAAGACGTGAGGCCCCCCTGTCTGGGGAGGACCCCTCTGCCCCGATTCCCGTCGGGGCACGAGTGTGGCAGCGAAACCCGCGGGGCCCCAGAGCCGGCCGGCCCGTCGCTGCGTCGGGCGGCCGGTGGGGCGTTCGGGTGCGGGTGCCTGCGCTCCCTGCCTTCCCCGGTTTCCTCTGGCGTGTCCTCCCCACCCCGGGTACTAATGTTCCCTCCACGTCGGCACCCCTTTCCCCGAGGCGCTATATGGATCTTCTGTGACTTCGAATGTGAATCCTTTTGAAAAATCGCATTCCTTATTGTGTATCTGGTAGGAAATAAGAAGGATTCAAACTATCAATGGAATGCGGACTTCAGTTGGAGCTAACTTGCTGAACTCGCTTCCGGTTTCTGCCGGTCTCCCGTGCACAGGGGCCAACGGTCTATTCTGAGAACCGTAGGAGGTGACTCAAACGAAAGAGGTGATTTTCCATTCCAGCATACTCTTGGTTTTTGACCTCGTTTGAGGAGATTTTCAGAGTGTCTCTTGCAGTATCCAAGAGAAGGATTTCCTGTCAACAGCCTGGTCTAGCTCGTGACTTTCCAAAGAATGTTTCTACTTCTTAATCCTTCAGAATATTTTCAAAGATTTAGATTTTGAAAAGTGTTTCTAGATGTCTTCTCATCTGGATTCTTCCATTATGGTCCCGTGAACGAATAGCGAACCGTTTAGATTCTCTTCTTCTGCATATATGGAGAGGATCCAATTTTTCCTTTCCTAGGGTAACGTGGTCATGTACTTGGACAACTTTAGAATGTGTCCTGAATTCAGAGCCGGTCGGTCAGCAGTTGCGGAGGCAGGCGTGTGAGGGGCGACAGCCTCGGGGACTGAGCCTCCACATCTTCAATCGGACCCTCTCTCCGGGGGCCACGGGGCAGGGTCCGGGCAGGCAGGGGGCGGCAGCCGGGGCGGGGGCTGAGAAGGCGGAGGGGGCCCACCCGCCTTCCAGCCCAGCGGGGCAGAACAGCAAAAGAGGCAGACAAAGAAAAACAAAAAGCCCAAGCCAACGGCCAACGGCTGACTGCCAACTGCCAACTGCCAAGGGCCGCGCTCGGCCCGGTATTGTTCCCCGCTGCCCCCTTCCAGCCCAGGGGGGCGGGACAGCAAAAGAGGCAGAGAAGGAAAAACAGAAAAGCCACAGGCCAACGGCCAACGGCTAACTGCAACTGCCAACTGCCAACTGCCAACTGCCAACGGCCGCGCTCGGCCCAGTATTGTTCCCTGCTGCCGCCTTCCACCCCAAGGGGGCGGGACAGCAAAAGAGGCAGAGAAAGAAAAACAAAAAAGCCCACGGCCAACGGCCAAAGGCTAACTGCCAACTGCCAACTGCCAACTGAAAACAGCCAAGCTCCGCCCAATATTGTTCCCCGCTGCCGCCTTCCAGCCCAGGGGGACAGGACAGCAAAAGAGGCAGAGAAAGAAAAACAAAAAAGCCCATGGCCAACGGCCAACTGCCAACTGCCAACTGCCAACGGCCGCGCTCGGCCCAGTATTGTTCCCCGCTGCCGCCTTCCAGCCCAGGGGGACGGGACAGCAAAAGAGGCAGAGGAAGAAAAACAAAAAGCCCACGGCCATCGGCCGTGCTCTGCCCGGTGTTGTTCTCCGGCAGCGGTCTCCCATCCAGGTCCCGACCGGACCCGACCCTGCTTAGCTTCCCAGATCAGACGAGATCGGGCGCCTTCAGGGCGGTACGGCCTCAGACACTGGGGGGCGCTCCGCAACGCCCCAAGAGGCCGAGCCGAAAACGGCCCCTCCCAGGTCAGGGCGGTCCCTCCTGCTGCCCCTGGGCTTCGCTAGACAGCCCTCTGCAGATCGGGGCGGGGGGCGCGGGGGGGCGAGGGCAGGGGGAGACTGACGGGTCTGGCGCAGGGTCGCGCACACCCCCTCTCCCCCGGCGCAAACACGGAAGTGCCGCACCACAGTCCCACACCCCAGCGAGCAGACCCGCGGGCTGGCGCGCGCTGGGACCGACTTCCAGGGGCGGAGAGTGCGCGCGAGGGGGCCCTGCCCCGCCCCGCGGGAGGGCACGGTGGGGTGGGGCTTGGGGCGGGGCCGGTTCGTGGAAGCCGGGGGACGCGGGGCCGGTCCTTCGCTCGGAGGTCGCAAGACGTGCGGCCCCCCTGTCTTGGGAGGACCGCTGTGCCCCGATTCCCGTCGGGGCACGAGTGTGGCAGCGGCACCCGCGGAGCCCCAGAACCGGCCGGCCCGTCGCGGGGCCGGCGGCCGGTGGGGCGTTCGGGTGCGGATGCGTGCACTCCCTGCCTGCCCCAGTTTCCTCTGGCGTGTCCTCCCCGCCCCGGGTACTAAGTTTTCCCTCCACGTCGGCACCTCGTTCCCGGAGGCGCTATGTAGATCTTCTGTGACTTCCAATGTGAATGCTTTTGAAAACTCGCATTCCTTATTGTGTCTCTGGTAGGAAATAAGAAGGATTCAAACTATCCATGGAATGCGGACTTCAGATGGAGCTATGTTGCCGAACTCGCTTCCGGTTTCTGCCAGTGTCTGTGCACACGGGCCAACAGTCTATTCTAAGAACCGTAGCATGTGACGCAAACGAAAGAGTTGATTTTCCTTTCCCACATACACTTGGTTTTTGACCTCTTTTGAGGAGATTTTCAGAGCGTCTCTTGTAGTATCGAAGAGAAGGATTTCCTATCAACACCCTCGTCTTGCTCGTGACTTTCGAAGGAATGTTTCTACTTCTTAATCCTTGAGAATATTTTCTAAAGATTCAGACTTTTGAAAAGTGTCTCTAGATGTCTTCTCATCTGGATTCTTCCATTATGTTCCCGTGAACGAATAGCCAACCGTTTAGATTCTCTTCTTCTGCAAAAATGGAGAGGATCCAATTTTTCCTTTCCTAGGGTAACGTGGTCATGTACTTGGACAACTTTAGAATGTGTCCTGAATTCAGAGCCGGTCGGTCAGCCTTTGCGGAGGCAGGCGTGTGAGGGGCGACAGCCTCAGGGACTGAGCCTCCACATCTTCAATCGGACCCTCTCTCCGGGGGCCACGGGGCAGGGTCCGGGCAGGCCGGGGGCGGCAGCCGGGGCTGGGGCTGAGAAGGCGGAGGGGGCCCACCCGCCTTCCAGCCCAGGGGGGCAGGACAGCAAAAGAGGCAGACAAAGAAAAACAAAAAGCCCAAGCCAACGGCCAACGGCTAACTGCCAACTGCCAACTGCCAAGGGCCGCGCTCGGCCCGGTATTGTTCCCCGCTGCCGCCTT
The DNA here is from genome assembly GCF_020740605.2 of Lemur catta. Taxonomy (NCBI): domain Eukaryota; kingdom Metazoa; phylum Chordata; class Mammalia; order Primates; family Lemuridae; genus Lemur; species Lemur catta. Next base: position 121,661 of record NW_025423762.1, on the reverse strand, counting down.
CCAACCCAGGGGGGCGGGACAGCAAAAGAGGCAGAGAAAGAAAAACAAAAAAGCCCATGGCCAACGGCCAACTGCCAAATGCCAACTGCCAACTGCCAACTGCCAACGGCCGCGCTCGGCCCGGTATTGTTCCCCGCTGCCGCCTTCCAGCCCATGGGGGCGGGAGAGCAAAAGAGGCAGAGCAAGAAAAACAAAAAAGCCCACGGCCAACGGCCCACTGCCAACTGCCAACTGCCAACTGCCAACTGAAAACAGCCAAGCTCCGCCCAATATTGTTCCCCGCTGCCGCCTTCCAGCCCAGGGGGACAGGACAGCAAAAGAGGCAGAGAAAGAAAAACAAAAAAGCCCATGGCCAACGGCCAACTGCCAAATGCCAACTGCCAACTGCCAACGGCCGCGCTCGGCCCGGTATTGTTCCCCGCTGCCGCCTTCCAGCCCATGGGGGCGGGACAGCAAAAGAGGCAGAGAAAGAAAAACAAAAAAGCCCACGGCCAACGGCCCACTGCCCACTGCCAACTGCCAACTGCCAACGGCCGCGCTCGGCCCAGTATTGTTCCCCGCTGCCGCCTTCCAGCCCATGGGGGCGGGACAGCAAAAGAGGCAGAGCAAGAAAAACAAAAAAGCCCACGGCCAACGGCCCACTGCCCACTGCCAACGGCCAACTGCCAACGGCCGCGCTCGGCCCAGTATTGTTCCCCGCTGCCGCCTTCCACCCCAGGGGGGCGGGACAGGAAAAGAGGCAGAGAAAGAAAAACAAAAAAACCCACGGCCAACGGCCAACGGCTAACTGCCAACTGCCAACTGCCAACTGCCAAAGGCCATGCTCGGCCCAGTATTGTTCCCCGCTGCCGCCTTCCAGCCCATGGGGGCGGGACAGCAAAAGAGGCAGAGCAAGAAAAACAAAAAAGCCCACGGCCAACGGCCCACTGCCAACTGCCAACTGCCAACTGCCAACTGCCAACGGCCGCGCTCGGCCCAGTATTGTTCCCCGCTGCCGCCTTCCAGCCCAGGGGGGCGGGACAGCAAAAGAGGCAGAGGAAGAAAAACAAAAAGCCCACGGCCATCGGCCGTGCTCTGCCCGGTGTTGTTCTCCGGCAGCGGTCTCCCATCCAGGTCCCGACCGGACCCGACCCTGCTTAGCTTCCCAGATCAGACGAGATCGGGCGCCTTCAGGGCGGTGCGGCCTCAGACACTGGGGGGCGCTCCGCAACGCCCCAAGAGGCCGAGCCGAAAACGGCCCCTCCCAGGTCAGGGCGGTCCCTCCTGCTGCCCCTGGGCTTCGCTAGACAGCCCTCTGCAGATCGGGGCGGGGGGCGCGGGGGGGCGAGGGCAGGGGGAGACTGACGGGTCTGGCGCAGGGTCGCGCACACCCCCTCTCCCCCGGCGCAAACACGGAAGTGCCGCACCACAGTCCCACACCCCAGCGAGCAGACCCGCGGGCTGGCGCGCGCTGGGACCGACTTCCAGGGGCGGAGAGTGCGCGCGAGGGGGCCCTGCCCCGCCCCGCGGGAGGGCACGGTGGGGTGGGGCTTGGGGCGGGGCCGGTTCGTGGAAGCCGGGGGACGCGGGGCCGGTCCTTCGCTCGGAGGTCGCAAGACGTGCGGCCCCCCTGTCTTGGGAGGACCGCTGTGCCCCGATTCCCGTCGGGGCACGAGTGTGGCAGCGGCACCCGCGGGGCCCCAGAACCGGCCGGCCCGTCGCGGGGCCGGCGGCCGGTGGGGCGTTCGGATGCGGATGCGTGCACTCCCTGCCTGCCCCAGTTTCCTCTGGCGTGTCCTCCCCGCCCCGGGTACTAAGTTTTCCCTCCACGTCGGCACCTCGTTCCCGGAGGCGCTATGTAGATCTTCTGTGACTTCCAATGTGAATGCTTTTGAAAACTCGCATTCCTTATTGTGTCTCTGGTAGGAAATAAGAAGGATTCAAACTATCCATGGAATGCGGACTTCAGATGGAGCTATGTTGCCGAACTCGCTTCCGGTTTCTGCCGGTCTCTGTGCACACGGGCCAACAGTCTATTCTAAGAACCGTAGCATGTGACGCAAACGAAAGAGTTGATTTTCCTTTCCCACATACACTTGGTTTTTGACCTCTTTTGAGGAGATTTTCAGAGCGTCTCTTGTAGTATCGAAGAGAAGGATTTCCTATCAACACCCTCGTCTTGCTCGTGACTTTCGAAGGAATGTTTCTACTTCTTAATCCTTGAGAATATTTTCTAAAGATTCAGACTTTTGAAAAGTGTCTCTAGATGTCTTCTCATCTGGATTCTTCCATTATGTTCCCGTGAACGAATAGCCAACCGTTTAGATTCTCTTCTTCTGCAAAAATGGAGAGGATCCAATTTTTCCTTTCCTAGGGTAACGTGGTCATGTACTTGGACAACTTTAGAATGTGTCCTGAATTCAGAGCCGGTCGGTCAGCCTTTGCGGAGGCAGGCGTGTGAGGGGCGACAGCCTCAGGGACTGAGCCTCCACATCTTCAATCGGACCCTCTCTCCGGGGGCCACGGGGCAGGGTCCGGGCAGGCCGGGGGCGGCAGCCGGGGCTGGGGCTGAGAAGGCGGAGGGGGCCCACCCGCCTTCCAGCCCAGGGGGGCAGGACAGCAAAAGAGGCAGACAAAGAAAAACAAAAAGCCCAAGCCAACGGCCAACGGCTAACTGCCAACTGCCAACTGCCAAGGGCCGCGCTCGGCCCGGTATTGTTCCCCGCTGCCGCCTTCCAACCCAGGGGGGCGGGACAGCAAAAGAGGCAGAGAAAGAAAAACAAAAAAGCCCATGGCCAACGGCCAACTGCCAAATGCCAACTGCCAACTGCCAACTGCCAACGGCCGCGCTCGGCCCGGTATTGTTCCCCGCTGCCGCCTTCCAGCCCATGGGGGCGGGACAGCAAAAGAGGCAGAGCAAGAAAAACAAAAAAGCCCACGGCCAACGGCCCACTGCCAACTGCCAACTGCCAACTGCCAACTGCCAACGGCCGCGCTCGGCCCAGTATTGTTCCCCGCTGCCGCCTTCCAGCCCAGGGGGGCGGGACAGCAAAAGAGGCAGAGGAAGAAAAACAAAAAGCCCACGGCCATCGGCCGTGCTCTGCCCGGTGTTGTTCTCCGGCAGCGGTCTCCCATCCAGGTCCCGACCGGACCCGACCCTGCTTAGCTTCCCAGATCAGACGAGATCGGGCGCCTTCAGGGCGGTGCGGCCTCAGACACTGGGGGGCGCTCCGCAACGCCCCAAGAGGCCGAGCCGAAAACGGCCCCTCCCAGGTCAGGGCGGTCCCTCCTGCTGCCCCTGGGCTTCGCTAGACAGCCCTCTGCAGATCGGGGCGGGGGGCGCGGGGGGGCGAGGGCAGGGGGAGACTGACGCGTCTGGCGCAGGGTCGCGCACACCCCCTCTCCCCCGGCGCAAACACGGAAGTGCCGCACCACAGTCCCACACCCCAGCGAGCAGACCCGCGGGCTGGCGCGCGCTGGGACCGACTTCCAGGGGCGGAGAGTGCGCGCGAGGGGGCCCTGCCCCGCCCCGCGGGAGGGCACGGTGGGGAGGGGCTTGGGGCGGGGCCGGTTCGTGGAAGCCGGGGGACGCGGGGCCGGTCCTTCGCTCGGAGGTCGCGAAGACGTGCGGCCCCCCTGTCTTGGGAGGACCGCTCTGCCCCGATTCCCGTCGGGGCACGAGTGTGGCAGCGGCACCCGCGGGGCCCCAGAACCGGCCGGCCCGTCGCGGGGCCGGCGGCCGGTGGGGCGTTCGGATGCGGATGCGTGCACTCCCTGCCTGCCCCAGTTTCCTCTGGCGTGTCCTCCCCGCCCCGGGTACTAAGTTTTCCCTCCACGTCGGCACCTCGTTCCGGAGGCGCTATGTAGATCTTCTGTGACTTCGAATGTGAATCCTTTTGAAAACTCGCATTCCTTATTGTGTCTCTGGTAGGAAATAAGAAAGGTTCAAACTATCGATGGAATGCGGACTTCAGATGGAGCTATGTTGCCGAACTCGCTTCCGGTTTCTGCCGGTCTCTGTGCACACGGGCCAACAGTCTATTCTAAGAACCGTAGCATGTGACGCAAACGAAAGAGTTGATTTTCCTTTCCCACATACTCTTGGTTTTTGACCTCTTTTGAGGAGATTTTCAGAGCGTCTCTTGTAGTATCGAAGAGAAGGATTTCCTATCAACACCCTCGTCTTGCTCGTGACTTTCCAAGGAATGTTTCTACTTCTTAATCCTTGAGAATATTTTCTAAAGATTCAGACTTTTGAAAAGTGTCTCTAGATGTCCTCTCATCTGGATTCTTCCATTATGTTCCCGTGAACGAATAGCCAACCGTTTAGATTCTCTTCTTCTGCATATATGGAGAGGATCCAATTTTTCCTTTCCTAGGGTAACGTGGTCATGTACTTGGACAACTTTAGAAGGTGTCCTGAATTCAGAGCCGGTCGGTCAGCAGTTGCGGAGGCAGGCGTGTGAGGGGCGACAGCCTCGGGGACTGAGCCTCCACATCTTCAATCGGACCCTCTCTCCGGGGGCCCCGGGGCAGGGTCCGGGCCGGCCGGGGGCGGGAGCCGGGGCGGGGGCGGAGAGGGCAGAGGGGGCCGCTCCTTGACGGCCGAGGCGGGCGGAGGAGCCCCTCCCGCCTTCCAGCCCAGGGGGGCAGGACAGCAAAAGAGGCAGAGAAAGAAAAACAAAAAAGCCAACTGCCAACTGCCAACTGCCACGCCCGGCATTGTTCCCCGCCAGCGGTCTCCCGGCAGCAGTCTCCCGGCAGCAGTCTCCCAGCAGCGGTCTCCCATCCGGGTCCCGACCCTGCTTAGCTTCCCAGATCAGAGGAGATCCGGCACCTTCAGGGCGGTGCGGCCTCAGACACTGGGGGGTGCTCTGGGAAGCCCCAAGAGGCCGAGCCAATAAGGGCCCCTCCTCGCCCAGGGCGGTCCCTCCCGCCGCCTCTGCGCTTCGCTATAGCCCCCTGTCCCGATTGGGGGGGGCTCGGAGGGAGGAGGGCAGGGGAAGACTGACGGGTCTGGCGCGTGGTCGCCCACACCTCCTGTCCCCTGGCAGAAACACGGAAGCGCCGCACCACCGTCCCACACCCCACCCAGCAGACCGGCGGGCTCGAGCGCGCTGGGACGGACTTCCAGGCGCGGGGACGGGGGGGGGGGCAGAGGCGGAGAGTGCCCGCGAGGGGGCCCTCCCCCGCCCCGCGCGAGGGCACGGTGGGGAGGGGCTTCGGGGTTGGGCCGGGATGAGGAAGCGGGGCCGCGTGGCCGGTCCTTCGCCCGGAGGTCCCGAAGACGTGAGGCCCCCCTGTCTGGGGAGGACCCCTCTGCCCCGATTCCCGTCGGGGCACGAGTGTGGCAGCGAAACCCGCGGGGCCCCAGAGCCGGCCGGCCCGTCGCTGCGTCGGGCGGCCGGTGGGGCGTTCGGGTGCGGGTGCCTGCGCTCCCTGCCTTCCCCGGTTTCCTCTGGCGTGTCCTCCCCACCCCGGGTACTAATGTTCCCTCCACGTCGGCACCCCTTTCCCCGAGGCGCTATATGGATCTTCTGTGACTTCGAATGTGAATCCTTTTGAAAAATCGCATTCCTTATTGTGTATCTGGTAGGAAATAAGAAGGATTCAAACTATCAATGGAATGCGGACTTCAGTTGGAGCTAACTTGCTGAACTCGCTTCCGGTTTCTGCCGGTCTCCCGTGCACAGGGGCCAACGGTCTATTCTGAGAACCGTAGGAGGTGACTCAAACGAAAGAGGTGATTTTCCATTCCAGCATACTCTTGGTTTTTGACCTCGTTTGAGGAGATTTTCAGAGTGTCTCTTGCAGTATCCAAGAGAAGGATTTCCTGTCAACAGCCTGGTCTAGCTCGTGACTTTCCAAAGAATGTTTCTACTTCTTAATCCTTCAGAATATTTTCAAAGATTTAGATTTTGAAAAGTGTTTCTAGATGTCTTCTCATCTGGATTCTTCCATTATGGTCCCGTGAACGAATAGCGAACCGTTTAGATTCTCTTCTTCTGCATATATGGAGAGGATCCAATTTTTCCTTTCCTAGGGTAACGTGGTCATGTACTTGGACAACTTTAGAATGTGTCCTGAATTCAGAGCCGGTCGGTCAGCAGTTGCGGAGGCAGGCGTGTGAGGGGCGACAGCCTCGGGGACTGAGCCTCCACATCTTCAATCGGACCCTCTCTCCGGGGGCCACGGGGCAGGGTCCGGGCAGGCAGGGGGCGGCAGCCGGGGCGGGGGCTGAGAAGGCGGAGGGGGCCCACCCGCCTTCCAGCCCAGCGGGGCAGAACAGCAAAAGAGGCAGACAAAGAAAAACAAAAAGCCCAAGCCAACGGCCAACGGCTGACTGCCAACTGCCAACTGCCAAGGGCCGCGCTCGGCCCGGTATTGTTCCCCGCTGCCCCCTTCCAGCCCAGGGGGGCGGGACAGCAAAAGAGGCAGAGAAGGAAAAACAGAAAAGCCACAGGCCAACGGCCAACGGCTAACTGCAACTGCCAACTGCCAACTGCCAACTGCCAACGGCCGCGCTCGGCCCAGTATTGTTCCCTGCTGCCGCCTTCCACCCCAAGGGGGCGGGACAGCAAAAGAGGCAGAGAAAGAAAAACAAAAAAGCCCACGGCCAACGGCCAAAGGCTAACTGCCAACTGCCAACTGCCAACTGAAAACAGCCAAGCTCCGCCCAATATTGTTCCCCGCTGCCGCCTTCCAGCCCAGGGGGACAGGACAGCAAAAGAGGCAGAGAAAGAAAAACAAAAAAGCCCATGGCCAACGGCCAACTGCCAAATGCCAACTGCCAACTGCCAACGGCCGCGCTCGGCCCGGTATTGTTCCCCGCTGCCGCCTTCCAGCCCATGGAGGCGGGACAGCAAAAGAGGCAGAGCAAGAAAAACAAAAAAGCCCACGGCCAACGGCCCACTGCCCACTGCCAACTGCCAACTGCCAACGGCCGCGCTCGGCCCAGTATTGATCCCCGCTGCCGCCTTCCAGCCCAGGGGGGCGGGACAGCAAAAGAGGCAGAGGAAGAAAAACAAAAAGCCCACGGCCATCGGCCGTGCTCTGCCCGGTGTTGTTCTCCGGCAGCGGTCTCCCATCCAGGTCCCGACCGGACCCGACCCTGCTTAGCTTCCCAGATCAGACGAGATCGGGCGCCTTCAGGGCGGTGCGGCCTCAGACACTGGGGGGCGCTCCGCAACGCCCCAAGAGGCCGAGCCGAAAACGGCCCCTCCCAGGTCAGGGCGGTCCCTCCTGCTGCCCCTGGGCTTCGCTAGACAGCCCTCTGCAGATCGGGGCGGGGGGCGCGGGGGGGCGAGGGCAGGGGGAGACTGACGGGTCTGGCGCAGGGTCGCGCACACCCCCTCTCCCCCGGCGCAAACACGGAAGTGCCGCACCACAGTCCCACACCCCAGCGAGCAGACCCGCGGGCTGGCGCGCGCTGGGACCGACTTCCAGGGGCGGAGAGTGCGCGCGAGGGGGCCCTGCCCCGCCCCGCGGGAGGGCACGGTGGGGTGGGGCTTGGGGCGGGGCCGGTTCGTGGAAGCCGGGGGACGCGGGGCCGGTCCTTCGCTCGGAGGTCGCTAGACGTGCGGCCCCCCTGTCTTGGGAGGACCGCTGTGCCCCGATTCCCGTCGGGGCACGAGTGTGGCAGCGGCACCCGCGGGGCCCCAGAACCGGCCGGCCCGTCGCGGGGCCGGCGGCCGGTGGGGCGTTCGGGTGCGGATGCGTGCACTCCCTGCCTGCCCCAGTTTCCTCTGGCGTGTCCTCCCCGCCCCGGGTACTAAGTTTTCCCTCCACGTCGGCACCTCGTTCCCGGAGGCGCTATGTAGATCTTCTGTGACTTCCAATGTGAATGCTTTTGAAAACTCGCATTCCTTATTGTGTCTCTGGTAGGAAATAAGAAGGATTCAAACTATCCATGGAATGCGGACTTCAGATGGAGCTATGTTGCCGAACTCGCTTCCGGTTTCTGCCAGTGTCTGTGCACACGGGCCAACAGTCTATTCTAAGAACCGTAGCATGTGACGCAAACGAAAGAGTTGATTTTCCTTTCCCACATACACTTGGTTTTTGACCTCTTTTGAGGAGATTTTCAGAGCGTCTCTTGTAGTATCGAAGAGAAGGATTTCCTATCAACACCCTCGTCTTGCTCGTGACTTTCCAAGGAATGTTTCTACTTCTTAATCCTTGAGAATATTTTCTAAAGATTCAGACTTTTGAAAAGTGTCTCTAGATGTCTTCTCATCTGGATTCTTCCATTATGTTACCGTGAACGAATAGCCAACTGTTTAGATTCTCTTCTTCTGCAAAAATGGAGAGGATCCAATTTTTCCTTTCCTAGGGTAACGTGGTCATGTACTTGGACAACTTTAGAATGTGTCCTGAATTCAGAGCCGGTCGGTCAGCCTTTGCGGAGGCAGGCGTGTGAGGGGCGACAGCCTCAGGGACTGAGCCTCCACATCTTCAATCGGACCCTCTCTCCGGGGGCCACGGGGCAGGGTCCGGGCAGGCCGGGGGCGGCAGCCGGGGCTGGGGCTGAGAAGGCGGAGGGGGCCCACCCGCCTTCCAGCCCAGGGGGGCAGGACAGCAAAAGAGGCAGACAAAGAAAAACAAAAAGCCCAAGCCAACGGCCAACGGCTAACTGCCAACTGCCAACTGCCAAGGGCCGCGCTCGGCCCGGTATTGTTCCCCGCTGCCGCCTTCCAACCCAGGGGGGCGGGACAGCAAAAGAGGCAGAGAAAGAAAAACAAAAAAGCCCATGGCCAACGGCCAACTGCCAAATGCCAACTGCCAACTGCCAACTGCCAACGGCCGCGCTCGGCCCGGTATTGTTCCCCGCTGCCGCCTTCCAGCCCATGGGGGCGGGACAGCAAAAGAGGCAGAGCAAGAAAAACAAAAAAGCCCACGGCCAACGGCCCACTGCCAACTGCCAACTGCCAACTGCCAACTGCCAACGGCCGCGCTCGGCCCAGTATTGATCCCCGCTGCCGCCTTCCAGCCCAGGGGGGCGGGACAGCAAAAGAGGCAGAGGAAGAAAAACAAAAAGCCCACGGCCATCGGCCGTGCTCTGCCCGGTGTTGTTCTCCGGCAGCGGTCTCCCATCCAGGTCCCGACCGGACCCGACCCTGCTTAGCTTCCCAGATCAGACGAGATCGGGCGCCTTCAGGGCGGTGCGGCCTCAGACACTGGGGGGCGCTCCGCAACGCCCCAAGAGGCCGAGCCGAAAACGGCCCCTCCCAGGTCAGGGCGGTCCCTCCTGCTGCCCCTGGGCTTCGCTAGACAGCCCTCTGCAGATCGGGGCGGGGGGCGCGGGGGGGCGAGGGCAGGGGGAGACTGACGGGTCTGGCGCAGGGTCGCGCACACCCCCTCTCCCCCGGCGCAAACACGGAAGTGCCGCACCACAGTCCCACACCCCAGCGAGCAGACCCGCGGGCTGGCGCGCGCTGGGACCGACTTCCAGGGGCGGAGAGTGCGCGCGAGGGGGCCCTGCCCCGCCCCGCGGGAGGGCACGGTGGGGTGGGGCTTGGGGCGGGGCCGGTTCGTGGAAGCCGGGGGACGCGGGGCCGGTCCTTCGCTCGGAGGTCGCTAGACGTGCGGCCCCCCTGTCTTGGGAGGACCGCTGTGCCCCGATTCCCGTCGGGGCACGAGTGTGGCAGCGGCACCCGCGGGGCCCCAGAACCGGCCGGCCCGTCGCGGGGCCGGCGGCCGGTGGGGCGTTCGGGTGCGGATGCGTGCACTCCCTGCCTGCCCCAGTTTCCTCTGGCGTGTCCTCCCCGCCCCGGGTACTAAGTTTTCCCTCCACGTCGGCACCTCGTTCCCGGAGGCGCTATGTAGATCTTCTGTGACTTCCAATGTGAATGCTTTTGAAAACTCGCATTCCTTATTGTGTCTCTGGTAGGAAATAAGAAGGATTCAAACTATCCATGGAATGCGGACTTCAGATGGAGCTATGTTGCCGAACTCGCTTCCGGTTTCTGCCAGTGTCTGTGCACACGGGCCAACAGTCTATTCTAAGAACCGTAGCATGTGACGCAAACGAAAGAGTTGATTTTCCTTTCCCACATACACTTGGTTTTTGACCTCTTTTGAGGAGATTTTCAGAGCGTCTCTTGTAGTATCGAAGAGAAGGATTTCCTATCAACACCCTCGTCTTGCTCGTGACTTTCCAAGGAATGTTTCTACTTCTTAATCCTTGAGAATATTTTCTAAAGATTCAGACTTTTGAAAAGTGTCTCTAGATGTCTTCTCATCTGGATTCTTCCATTATGTTACCGTGAACGAATAGCCAACTGTTTAGATTCTCTTCTTCTGCAAAAATGGAGAGGATCCAATTTTTCCTTTCCTAGGGTAACGTGGTCATGTACTTGGACAACTTTAGAATGTGTCCTGAATTCAGAGCCGGTCGGTCAGCCTTTGCGGAGGCAGGCGTGTGAGGGGCGACAGCCTCAGGGACTGAGCCTCCACATCTTCAATCGGACCCTCTCTCCGGGGGCCACGGGGCAGGGTCCGGGCAGGCCGGGGGCGGCAGCCGGGGCTGGGGCTGAGAAGGCGGAGGGGGCCCACCCGCCTTCCAGCCCAGGGGGGCAGGACAGCAAAAGAGGCAGACAAAGAAAAACAAAAAGCCCAAGCCAACGGCCAACGGCTAACTGCCAACTGCCAACTGCCAAGGGCCGCGCTCGGCCCGGTATTGTTCCCCGCTGCCGCCTTCCAACCCAGGGGGGCGGGACAGCAAAAGAGGCAGAGAAAGAAAAACAAAAAAGCCCATGGCCAACGGCCAACTGCCAAATGCCAACTGCCAACTGCCAACTGCCAACGGCCGCGCTCGGCCCGGTATTGTTCCCCGCTGCCGCCTTCCAGCCCATGGGGGCGGGACAGCAAAAGAGGCAGAGCAAGAAAAACAAAAAAGCCCACGGCCAACGGCCCACTGCCAACTGCCAACTGCCAACTGCCAACTGCCAACGGCCGCGCTCGGCCCAGTATTGATCCCCGCTGCCGCCTTCCAGCCCAGGGGGGCGGGACAGCAAAAGAGGCAGAGGAAGAAAAACAAAAAGCCCACGGCCATCGGCCGTGCTCTGCCCGGTGTTGTTCTCCGGCAGCGGTCTCCCATCCAGGTCCCGACCGGACCCGACCCTGCTTAGCTTCCCAGATCAGACGAGATCGGGCGCCTTCAGGGCGGTGCGGCCTCAGACACTGGGGGGCGCTCCGCAACGCCCCAAGAGGCCGAGCCGAAAACGGCCCCTCCCAGGTCAGGGCGGTCCCTCCTGCTGCCCCTGGGCTTCGCTAGACAGCCCTCTGCAGATCGGGGCGGGGGGCGCGGGGGGGCGAGGGCAGGGGGAGACTGACGGGTCTGGCGCAGGGTCGCGCACACCCCCTCTCCCCCGGCGCAAACACGGAAGTGCCGCACCACAGTCCCACACCCCAGCGAGCAGACCCGCGGGCTGGCGCGCGCTGGGACCGACTTCCAGGGGCGGAGAGTGCGCGCGAGGGGGCCCTGCCCCGCCCCGCGGGAGGGCACGGTGGGGAGGGGCTTGGGGCGGGGCCGGTTCGTGGAAGCCGGGGGACGCGGGGCCGGTCCTTCGCTCGGAGGTCGCGAAGACGTGCGGCCCCCCTGTCTTGGGAGGACCGCTCTGCCCCGATTCCCGTCGGGGCACGAGTGTGGCAGCGGCACCCGCGGGGCCCCAGAACCGGCCGGCCCGTCGCGGGGCCGGCGGCCGGTGGGGCGTTCGGGTGCGGATGCGTGCACTCCCTGCCTGCCCCAGTTTCCTCTGGCGTGTCCTCCCCGCCCCGGGTACTAAGTTTTCCCTCCACGTCGGCACCTCGTTCCGGAGGCGCTATGTAGATCTTCTGTGACTTCGAATGTGAATCCTTTTGAAAACTCGCATTCCTTATTGTGTCTCTGGTAGGAAATAAGAAGGGTTCAAACTATCGATGGAATGCGGACTTCAGATGGAGCTATGTTGCCGAACTCGCTTCCGGTTTCTGCCGGTCTCTGTGCACACGGGCCAACAGTCTATTCTAAGAACCGTAGCATGTGACGCAAACGAAAGAGTTGATTTTCCTTTCCCACATACTCTTGGTTTTTGACCTCTTTTGAGGAGATTTTCAGAGCGTCTCTTGTAGTATCGAAGAGAAGGATTTCCTATCAACACCCTCGTCTTGCTCGTGACTTTCCAAGGAATGTTTCTACTTCTTAATCCTTGAGAATATTTTCTAAAGATTCAGACTTTTGAAAAGTGTCTCTAGATGTCCTCTCATCTGGATTCTTCCATTATGTTCCCGTGAACGAATAGCCAACCGTTTAGATTCTCTTCTTCTGCATATATGGAGAGGATCCAATTTTTCCTTTCCTAGGGTAACGTGGTCATGTACTTGGACAACTTTAGAAGGTGTCCTGAATTCAGAGCCGGTCGGTCAGCAGTTGCGGAGGCAGGCGTGTGAGGGGCGACAGCCTCGGGGACTGAGCCTCCACATCTTCAATCGGACCCTCTCTCCGGGGGCCCTGGGGCAGGGTCCGGGCCGGCCGGGGGCGGGAGCCGGGGCGGGGGCGGAGAGGGCAGAGGGGGCCGCCCCTTGACGGCCGAGGCGGGCGGAGGAGCCCCTCCCGCCTTCCAGCCCAGGGGGGCAGGACAGCAAAAGAGGCAGAGAAAGAAAAACAAAAAAGCCAACTGCCAACTGCCAACTGCCACGCCCGGCATTGTTCCCCGCCAGCGGTCTCCCGGCAGCAGTCTCCCGGCAGCAGTCTCCCAGCAGCGGTCTCCCATCCGGGTCCCGACCCTGCTTAGCTTCCCAGATCAGAGGAGATCCGGCGCCTTCAGGGCGGTGCGGCCTCAGACACTGGGGGGTGCTCTGGGAAGCCCCAAGAGGCCGAGCCAATAAGGGCCCCTCCTCGCCCAGGGCGGTCCCTCCCGCCGCCTCTGCGCTTCGCTATACCCCCCTGTCCCGATTGGGGGCGGCTCGGAGGAAGGAGGGCAGGGGAAGACTGACGGGTCTGGCGCGTGGTCGCCCACACCTCCTGTCCCCTGGCAGAAACACGGAAGCGCCGCACCACCGTCCCACACCCCACCCAGCAGACCGGCGGGCTCGAGCGCGCTGGGACGGACTTCCAGGCGCGGGGACGGGGGGGGGGGCAGAGGCGGAGAGTGCCCGCGAGGGGGCCCTCCCCCGCCCCGCGCGAGGGCACGGTGGGGAGGGGCTTCGGGGTTGGGCCGGGATGAGGAAGCGGGGCCGCGTGGCCGGTCCTTCGCCCGGAGGTCCCGAAGACGTGAGGCCCCCCTGTCTGGGGAGGACCCCTCTGCCCCGATTCCCGTCGGGGCACGAGTGTGGCAGCGAAACCCGCGGGGCCCCAGAGCCGGCCGGCCCGTCGCTGCGTCGGGCGGCCGGTGGGGCGTTCGGGTGCGGGTGCCTGCGCTCCCTGCCTTCCCCGGTTTCCTCTGGCGTGTCCTCCCCACCCCGGGTACTAATGTTCCCTCCACGTCGGCACCCCTTTCCCCGAGGCGCTATATGGATCTTCTGTGACTTCGAATGTGAATCCTTTTGAAAAATCGCATTCCTTATTGTGTATCTGGTAGGAAATAAGAAGGATTCAAACTATCAATGGAATGCGGACTTCAGTTGGAGCTAACTTGCTGAACTCGCTTCCGGTTTCTGCCGGTCTCCCGTGCACAGGGGCCAACGGTCTATTCTGAGAACCGTAGGAGGTGACTCAAACGAAAGAGGTGATTTTCCATTCCAGCATACTCTTGGTTTTTGACCTCGTTTGAGGAGATTTTCAGAGTGTCTCTTGCAGTATCCAAGAGAAGGATTTCCTGTCAACAGCCTGGCCTAGCTCGTGACTTTCCAAAGACTGTTTCTACTTCTTAATCCTTCAGAATATTTTCAAAGATTTAGATTTTGAAAAGTGTTTCTAGATGTCTTCTCATCTGGATTCTTCCATTATGGTCCCGTGAACGAATAGCGAACCGTTTAGATTCTCTTCTTCTGCATATATGGAGAGGATCCAATTTTTCCTTTCCTAGGGTAACGTGGTCATGTACTTGGACAACTTTAGAATGTGTCCTGAATTCAGAGCCGGTCGGTCAGCAGTTGCGGAGGCAGGCGTGTGAGGGGCGACAGCCTCGGGGACTGAGCCTCCACATCTTCAATCGGACCCTCTCTCCGGGGGCCACGGGGCAGGGTCCGGGCAGGCAGGGGGCGGCAGCCGGGGCGGGGGCTGAGAAGGCGGAGGGGGCCCACCCGCCTTCCAGCCCAGCGGGGCAGAACAGCAAAAGAGGCAGACAAAGAAAAACAAAAAGCCCAAGCCAACGGCCAACGGCTGACTGCCAACTGCCAACTGCCAAGGGCCGCGCTCGGCCCGGTATTGTTCCCCGCTGCCCCCTTCCAGCCCAGGGGGGCGGGACAGCAAAAGAGGCAGAGAAGGAAAAACAGAAAAGCCACAGGCCAACGGCCAACGGCTAACTGCAACTGCCAACTGCCAACTGCCAACTGCCAACGGCCGCGCTCGGCCCAGTATTGTTCCCTGCTGCCGCCTTCCACCCCAAGGGGGCGGGACAGCAAAAGAGGCAGAGAAAGAAAAACAAAAAAGCCCACGGCCAACGGCCAAAGGCTAACTGCCAACTGCCAACTGCCAACTGAAAACAGCCAAGCTCCGCCCAATATTGTTCCCCGCTGCCGCCTTCCAGCCCAGGGGGACAGGACAGCAAAAGAGGCAGAGAAAGAAAAACAAAAAAGCCCATGGCCAACGGCCAACTGCCAAATGCCAACTGCCAACTGCCAACGGCCGCGCTCGGCCCGGTATTGTTCCCCGCTGCCGCCTTCCAGCCCATGGGGGCGGGACAGCAAAAGAGGCAGAGCAAGAAAAACCAAAAAGCCCACGGCCAACGGCCCACTGCCCACTGCCAACTGCCAACTGCCAACGGCCGCGCTCGGACGGCCAACTGCCAAATGCCAACTGCCAACTGCCAACTGCCAACGGCCGCGCTCGGCCCGGTATTGTTCCCCGCTGCCGCCTTCCAGCCCATGGGGGCGGGACAGCAAAAGAGGCAGAGCAAGAAAAACAAAAAAGCCCACGGCCAACGGCCCACTGCCCACTGCCAACTGCCAACTGCCAACGGCCGCGCTCGGCCCAGTATTGTTCCCCGCTGCCGCCTTCCAGCCCAGGGGGACGGGACAGCAAAAGAGGCAGAGGAAGAAAAACAAAAAGCCCACGGCCATCGGCCGTGCTCTGCCCGGTGTTGTTCTCCGGCAGCGGTCTCCCATCCAGGTCCCGACCGGACCCGACCCTGCTTAGCTTCCCAGATCAGACGAGATCGGGCGCCTTCAGGTCGGTGCGGCCTCAGACACTGGGGGGCGCTCCGCAACGCCCCAAGAGGCCGAGCCGAAAACGGCCCCTCCCAGGTCAGGGCGGTCCCTCCTGCTGCCCCTGGGCTTCGCTAGACAGCCCTCTGCAGATCGGGGCGGGGGGCGCGGGGGGGCGAGGGCAGGGGGAGACTGACGGGTCTGGCGCAGGGTCGCGCACACCCCCTCTCCCCCGGCGCAAACACGGAAGTGCCGCACCACAGTCCCACACCCCAGCGAGCAGACCCGCGGGCTGGCGCGCGCTGGGACCGACTTCCAGGGGCGGAGAGTGCGCGCGAGGGGGCCCTGCCCCGCCCCGCGGGAGGGCACGGTGGGGAGGGGCTTGGGGCGGGGCCGGTTCGTGGAAGCCGGGGGACGCGGGGCCGGTCCTTCGCTCGGAGGTCGCGAAGACGTGCGGCCCCCCTGTCTTGGGAGGACCGCTCTGCCCCGATTCCCGTCGGGGCACGAGTGTGGCAGCGGCACCCGCGGGGCCCCAGAACCGGCCGGCCCGTCGCGGGGCCGGCGGCCGGTGGGGCGTTCGGGTGCGGATGCGTGCACTCCCTGCCTGCCCCAGTTTCCTCTGGCGTGTCCTCCCCGCCCCGGGTACTAAGTTTTCCCTCCACGTCGGCACCTCGTTCCGGAGGCGCTATGTAGATCTTCTGTGACTTCGAATGTGAATCCTTTTGAAAACTCGCATTCCTTATTGTGTCTCTGGTAGGAAATAAGAAGGGTTCAAACTATCGATGGAATGCGGACTTCAGATGGAGCTATGTTGCCGAACTCGCTTCCGGTTTCTGCCGGTCTCTGTGCACACGGGCCAACAGTCTATTCTAAGAACCGTAGCATGTGACGCAAACGAAAGAGTTGATTTTCCTTTCCCACATACTCTTGGTTTTTGACCTCTTTTGAGGAGATTTTCAGAGCGTCTCTTGTAGTATCGAAGAGAAGGATTTCCTATCAACACCCTCGTCTTGCTCGTGACTTTCCAAGGAATGTTTCTACTTCTTAATCCTTGAGAATATTTTCTAAAGATTCAGACTTTTGAAAAGTGTCTCTAGATGTCCTCTCATCTGGATTCTTCCATTATGTTCCCGTGAACGAATAGCCAACCGTTTAGATTCTCTTCTTCTGCATATATGGAGAGGATCCAATTTTTCCTTTCCTAGGGTAACGTGGTCATGTACTTGGACAACTTTAGAAGGTGTCCTGAATTCAGAGCCGGTCGGTCAGCAGTTGCGGAGGCAGGCGTGTGAGGGGCGACAGCCTCGGGGACTGAGCCTCCACATCTTCAATCGGACCCTCTCTCCGGGGGCCCCGGGGCAGGGTCCGGGCCGGCCGGGGGCGGGAGCCGGGGCGGGGGCGGAGAGGGCAGAGGGGGCCGCCCCTTGACGGCCGAGGCGGGCGGAGGAGCCCCTCCCGCCTTCCAGCCCAGGGGGGCAGGACAGCAAAAGAGGCAGAGAAAGAAAAACAAAAAAGCCAACTGCCAACTGCCAACTGCCACGCCCGGCATTGTTCCCCGCCAGCGGTCTCCCGGCAGCAGTCTCCCGGCAGCAGTCTCCCAGCAGCGGTCTCCCATCCGGGTCCCGACCCTGCTTAGCTTCCCAGATCAGAGGAGATCCGGCGCCTTCAGGGCGGTGCGGCCTCAGACACTGGGGGGTGCTCTGGGAAGCCCCAAGAGGCCGAGCCAATAAGGGCCCCTCCTCGCCCAGGGCGGTCCCTCCCGCCGCCTCTGCGCTTCGCTATACCCCCCTGTCCCGATTGGGGGCGGCTCGGAGGAAGGAGGGCAGGGGAAGACTGACGGGTCTGGCGCGTGGTCGCCCACACCTCCTGTCCCCTGGCAGAAACACGGAAGCGCCGCACCACCGTCCCACACCCCACCCAGCAGACCGGCGGGCTCGAGCGCGCTGGGACGGACTTCCAGGCGCGGGGACGGGGGGGGGGGGGCAGAGGCGGAGAGTGCCCGCGAGGGGGCCCTCCCCCGCCCCGCGCGAGGGCACGGTGGGGAGGGGCTTCGGGGTTGGGCCGGGATGAGGAAGCGGGGCCGCGTGGCCGGTCCTTCGCCCGGAGGTCCCGAAGACGTGAGGCCCCCCTGTCTGGGGAGGACCCCTCTGCCCCGATTCCCGTCGGGGCACGAGTGTGGCAGCGAAACCCGCGGGGCCCCAGAGCCGGCCGGCCCGTCGCTGCGTCGGGCGGCCGGTGGGGCGTTCGGGTGCGGGTGCCTGCGCTCCCTGCCTTCCCCGGTTTCCTCTGGCGTGTCCTCCCCACCCCGGGTACTAATGTTCCCTCCACGTCGGCACCCCTTTCCCCGAGGCGCTATATGGATCTTCTGTGACTTCGAATGTGAATCCTTTTGAAAAATCGCATTCCTTGTTGTGTATCTGGTAGGAAATAAGAAGGATTCAAACTATCAATGGAATGCGGACTTCAGTTGGAGCTAACTTGCTGAACTCGCTTCCGGTTTCTGCCGGTCTCCCGTGCACAGGGGCCAACGGTCTATTCTGAGAACCGTAGGAGGTGACTCAAACGAAAGAGGTGATTTTCCATTCCAGCATACTCTTGGTTTTTGACCTCGTTTGAGGAGATTTTCAGAGTGTCTCTTGCAGTATCCAAGAGAAGGATTTCCTGTCAACAGCCTGGCCTAGCTCGTGACTTTCCAAAGACTGTTTCTACTTCTTAATCCTTCAGAATATTTTCAAAGATTTAGATTTTGAAAAGTGTTTCTAGATGTCTTCTCATCTGGATTCTTCCATTATGGTCCCGTGAACGAATAGCGAACCGTTTAGATTCTCTTCTTCTGCATATATGGAGAGGATCCAATTTTTCCTTTCCTAGGGTAACGTGGTCATGTACTTGGACAACTTTAGAATGTGTCCTGAATTCAGAGCCGGTCGGTCAGCAGTTGCGGAGGCAGGCGTGTGAGGGGCGACAGCCTCGGGGACTGAGCCTCCACATCTTCAATCGGACCCTCTCTCCGGGGGCCACGGGGCAGGGTCCGGGCAGGCAGGGGGCGGCAGCCGGGGCGGGGGCTGAGAAGGCGGAGGGGGCCCACCCGCCTTCCAGCCCAGCGGGGCAGAACAGCAAAAGAGGCAGACAAAGAAAAACAAAAAGCCCAAGCCAACGGCCAACGGCTGACTGCCAACTGCCAACTGCCAAGGGCCGCGCTCGGCCCGGTATTGTTCCCCGCTGCCCCCTTCCAGCCCAGGGGGGCGGGACAGCAAAAGAGGCAGAGAAGGAAAAACAGAAAAGCCACAGGCCAACGGCCAACGGCTAACTGCAACTGCCAACTGCCAACTGCCAACTGCCAACGGCCGCGCTCGGCCCAGTATTGTTCCCTGCTGCCGCCTTCCACCCCAAGGGGGCGGGACAGCAAAAGAGGCAGAGAAAGAAAAACAAAAAAGCCCACGGCCAACGGCCAAAGGCTAACTGCCAACTGCCAACTGCCAACTGAAAACAGCCAAGCTCCGCCCAATATTGTTCCCCGCTGCCGCCTTCCAGCCCAGGGGGACAGGACAGCAAAAGAGGCAGAGAAAGAAAAACAAAAAAGCCCATGGCCAACGGCCAACTGCCAAATGCCAACTGCCAACTGCCAACGGCCGCGCTCGGCCCGGTATTGTTCCCCGCTGCCGCCTTCCAGCCCATGGGGGCGGGACAGCAAAAGAGGCAGAGCAAGAAAAACCAAAAAGCCCACGGCCAACGGCCCACTGCCCACTGCCAACTGCCAACTGCCAACGGCCGCGCTCGGACGGCCAACTGCCAAATGCCAACTGCCAACTGCCAACTGCCAACGGCCGCGCTCGGCCCGGTATTGTTCCCCGCTGCCGCCTTCCAGCCCATGGGGGCGGGACAGCAAAAGAGGCAGAGCAAGAAAAACAAAAAAGCCCACGGCCAACGGCCCACTGCCCACTGCCAACTGCCAACTGCCAACGGCCGCGCTCGGCCCAGTATTGTTCCCCGCTGCCGCCTTCCAGCCCAGGGGGACGGGACAGCAAAAGAGGCAGAGGAAGAAAAACAAAAAGCCCACGGCCATCGGCCGTGCTCTGCCCGGTGTTGTTCTCCGGCAGCGGTCTCCCATCCAGGTCCCGACCGGACCCGACCCTGCTTAGCTTCCCAGATCAGACGAGATCGGGCGCCTTCAGGTCGGTGCGGCCTCAGACACTGGGGGGCGCTCCGCAACGCCCCAAGAGGCCGAGCCGAAAACGGCCCCTCCCAGGTCAGGGCGGTCCCTCCTGCTGCCCCTGGGCTTCGCTAGACAGCCCTCTGCAGATCGGGGCGGGGGGCGCGGGGGGGCGAGGGCAGGGGGAGACTGACGGGTCTGGCGCAGGGTCGCGCACACCCCCTCTCCCCCGGCGCAAACACGGAAGTGCCGCACCACAGTCCCACACCCCAGCGAGCAGACCCGCGGGCTGGCGCGCGCTGGGACCGACTTCCAGGGGCGGAGAGTGCGCGCGAGGGGGCCCTGCCCCGCCCCGCGGGAGGGCACGGTGGGGAGGGGCTTGGGGCGGGGCCGGTTCGTGGAAGCCGGGGGACGCGGGGCCGGTCCTTCGCTCGGAGGTCGCGAAGACGTGCGGCCCCCCTGTCTTGGGAGGACCGCTCTGCCCCGATTCCCGTCGGGGCACGAGTGTGGCAGCGGCACCCGCGGGGCCCCAGAACCGGCCGGCCCGTCGCGGGGCCGGCGGCCGGTGGGGCGTTCGGGTGCGGATGCGTGCACTCCCTGCCTGCCCCAGTTTCCTCTGGCGTGTCCTCCCCGCCCCGGGTACTAAGTTTTCCCTCCACGTCGGCACCTCGTTCCGGAGGCGCTATGTAGATCTTCTGTGACTTCGAATGTGAATCCTTTTGAAAACTCGCATTCCTTATTGTGTCTCTGGTAGGAAATAAGAAGGGTTCAAACTATCGATGGAATGCGGACTTCAGATGGAGCTATGTTGCCGAACTCGCTTCCGGTTTCTGCCGGTCTCTGTGCACACGGGCCAACAGTCTATTCTAAGAACCGTAGCATGTGACGCAAACGAAAGAGTTGATTTTCCTTTCCCACATACTCTTGGTTTTTGACCTCTTTTGAGGAGATTTTCAGAGCGTCTCTTGTAGTATCGAAGAGAAGGATTTCCTATCAACACCCTCGTCTTGCTCGTGACTTTCCAAGGAATGTTTCTACTTCTTAATCCTTGAGAATATTTTCTAAAGATTCAGACTTTTGAAAAGTGTCTCTAGATGTCCTCTCATCTGGATTCTTCCATTATGTTCCCGTGAACGAATAGCCAACCGTTTAGATTCTCTTCTTCTGCATATATGGAGAGGATCCAATTTTTCCTTTCCTAGGGTAACGTGGTCATGTACTTGGACAACTTTAGAAGGTGTCCTGAATTCAGAGCCGGTCGGTCAGCAGTTGCGGAGGCAGGCGTGTGAGGGGCGACAGCCTCGGGGACTGAGCCTCCACATCTTCAATCGGACCCTCTCTCCGGGGGCCCCGGGGCAGGGTCCGGGCCGGCCGGGGGCGGGAGCCGGGGCGGGGGCGGAGAGGGCAGAGGGGGCCGCCCCTTGACGGCCGAGGCGGGCGGAGGAGCCCCTCCCGCCTTCCAGCCCAGGGGGGCAGGACAGCAAAAGAGGCAGAGAAAGAAAAACAAAAAAGCCAACTGCCAACTGCCAACTGCCACGCCCGGCATTGTTCCCCGCCAGCGGTCTCCCGGCAGCAGTCTCCCGGCAGCAGTCTCCCAGCAGCGGTCTCCCATCCGGGTCCCGACCCTGCTTAGCTTCCCAGATCAGAGGAGATCCGGCGCCTTCAGGGCGGTGCGGCCTCAGACACTGGGGGGTGCTCTGGGAAGCCCCAAGAGGCCGAGCCAATAAGGGCCCCTCCTCGCCCAGGGCGGTCCCTCCCGCCGCCTCTGCGCTTCGCTATACCCCCCTGTCCCGATTGGGGGCGGCTCGGAGGAAGGAGGGCAGGGGAAGACTGACGGGTCTGGCGCGTGGTCGCCCACACCTCCTGTCCCCTGGCAGAAACACGGAAGCGCCGCACCACCGTCCCACACCCCACCCAGCAGACCGGCGGGCTCGAGCGCGCTGGGACGGACTTCCAGGCGCGGGGACGGGGGGGGGGGGGCAGAGGCGGAGAGTGCCCGCGAGGGGGCCCTCCCCCGCCCCGCGCGAGGGCACGGTGGGGAGGGGCTTCGGGGTTGGGCCGGGATGAGGAAGCGGGGCCGCGTGGCCGGTCCTTCGCCCGGAGGTCCCGAAGACGTGAGGCCCCCCTGTCTGGGGAGGACCCCTCTGCCCCGATTCCCGTCGGGGCACGAGTGTGGCAGCGAAACCCGCGGGGCCCCAGAGCCGGCCGGCCCGTCGCTGCGTCGGGCGGCCGGTGGGGCGTTCGGGTGCGGGTGCCTGCGCTCCCTGCCTTCCCCGGTTTCCTCTGGCGTGTCCTCCCCACCCCGGGTACTAATGTTCCCTCCACGTCGGCACCCCTTTCCCCGAGGCGCTATATGGATCTTCTGTGACTTCGAATGTGAATCCTTTTGAAAAATCGCATTCCTTGTTGTGTATCTGGTAGGAAATAAGAAGGATTCAAACTATCAATGGAATGCGGACTTCAGTTGGAGCTAACTTGCTGAACTCGCTTCCGGTTTCTGCCGGTCTCCCGTGCACAGGGGCCAACGGTCTATTCTGAGAACCGTAGGAGGTGACTCAAACGAAAGAGGTGATTTTCCATTCCAGCATACTCTTGGTTTTTGACCTCGTTTGAGGAGATTTTCAGAGTGTCTCTTGCAGTATCCAAGAGAAGGATTTCCTGTCAACAGCCTGGCCTAGCTCGTGACTTTCCAAAGACTGTTTCTACTTCTTAATCCTTCAGAATATTTTCAAAGATTTAGATTTTGAAAAGTGTTTCTAGATGTCTTCTCATCTGGATTCTTCCATTATGGTCCCGTGAACGAATAGCGAACCGTTTAGATTCTCTTCTTCTGCATATATGGAGAGGATCCAATTTTTCCTTTCCTAGGGTAACGTGGTCATGTACTTGGACAACTTTAGAATGTGTCCTGAATTCAGAGCCGGTCGGTCAGCAGTTGCGGAGGCAGGCGTGTGAGGGGCGACAGCCTCGGGGACTGAGCCTCCACATCTTCAATCGGACCCTCTCTCCGGGGGCCACGGGGCAGGGTCCGGGCAGGCAGGGGGCGGCAGCCGGGGCTGGGGCTGAGAAGGCGGAGGGGGCCCACCCGCCTTCCAGCCCAGCGGGGCAGAACAGCAAAAGAGGCAGACAAAGAAAAACAAAAAGCCCAAGCCAACGGCCAACGGCTGACTGCCAACTGCCAACTGCCAAGGGCCGCGCTCGGCCCGGTATTGTTCCCCGCTGCCCCCTTCCAGCCCAGGGGGGCGGGACAGCAAAAGAGGCAGAGAAGGAAAAACAGAAAAGCCACAGGCCAACGGCCAACGGCTAACTGCAACTGCCAACTGCCAACTGCCAACTGCCAACGGCCGCGCTCGGCCCAGTATTGTTCCCTGCTGCCGCCTTCCACCCCAAGGGGGCGGGACAGCAAAAGAGGCAGAGAAAGAAAAACAAAAAAGCCCACGGCCAACGGCCAAAGGCTAACTGCCAACTGCCAACTGCCAACTGAAAACAGCCAAGCTCCGCCCAATATTGTTCCCCGCTGCCGCCTTCCAGCCCAGGGGGACAGGACAGCAAAAGAGGCAGAGAAAGAAAAACAAAAAAGCCCATGGCCAACGGCCAACTGCCAAATGCCAACTGCCAACTGCCAACGGCCGCGCTCGGCCCGGTATTGTTCCCCGCTGCCGCCTTCCAGCCCATGGGGGCGGGACAGCAAAAGAGGCAGAGCAAGAAAAACAAAAAAGCCCACGGCCAACGGCCCACTGCCCACTGCCAACTGCCAACTGCCAACGGCCGCGCTCGGCCCAGTATTGTTCCCCGCTGCCGCCTTCCAGCCCAGGGGGGCGGGACAGCAAAAGAGGCAGAGGAAGAAAAACAAAAAGCCCACGGCCATCGGCCGTGCTCTGCCCGGTGTTGTTCTCCGGCAGCGGTCTCCCATCCAGGTCCCGACCGGACCCGACCCTGCTTAGCTTCCCAGATCAGACGAGATCGGGCGCCTTCAGGTCGGTGCGGCCTCAGACACTGGGGGGCGCTCCGCAACGCCCCAAGAGGCCGAGCCGAAAACGGCCCCTCCCAGGTCAGGGCGGTCCCTCCTGCTGCCCCTGGGCTTCGCTAGACAGCCCTCTGCAGATCGGGGCGGGGGGCGCGGGGGGGCGAGGGCAGGGGGAGACTGACGGGTCTGGCGCAGGGTCGCGCACACCCCCTCTCCCCCGGCGCAAACACGGAAGTGCCGCACCACAGTCCCACACCCCAGCGAGCAGACCCGCGGGCTGGCGCGCGCTGGGACCGACTTCCAGGGGCGGAGAGTGCGCGCGAGGGGGCCCTGCCCCGCCCCGCGGGAGGGCACGGTGGGGAGGGGCTTGGGGCGGGGCCGGTTCGTGGAAGCCGGGGGACGCGGGGCCGGTCCTTCGCTCGGAGGTCGCGAAGACGTGCGGCCCCCCTGTCTTGGGAGGACCGCTCTGCCCCGATTCCCGTCGGGGCACGAGTGTGGCAGCGGCACCCGCGGGGCCCCAGAACCGGCCGGCCCGTCGCGGGGCCGGCGGCCGGTGGGGCGTTCGGGTGCGGATGCGTGCACTCCCTGCCTGCCCCAGTTTCCTCTGGCGTGTCCTCCCCGCCCCGGGTACTAAGTTTTCCCTCCACGTCGGCACCTCGTTCCCGGAGGCGCTATGTAGATCTTCTGTGACTTCCAATGTGAATGCTTTTGAAAACTCGCATTCCTTATTGTGTCTCTGGTAGGAAATAAGAAGGATTCAAACTATCCATGGAATGCGGACTTCAGATGGAGCTATGTTGCCGAACTCGCTTCCGGTTTCTGCCAGTGTCTGTGCACACGGGCCAACAGTCTATTCTAAGAACCGTAGCATGTGACGCAAACGAAAGAGTTGATTTTCCTTTCCCACATACACTTGGTTTTTGACCTCTTTTGAGGAGTTTTTCAGAGCGTCTCTTGTAGTATCGAAGAGAAGGATTTCCTATCAACACCCTCGTCTTGCTCGTGACTTTCCAAGGAATGTTTCTACTTCTTAATCCTTGAGAATATTTTCTAAAGATTCAGACTTTTGAAAAGTGTCTCTAGATGTCTTCTCATCTGGATTCTTCCATTATGTTACAGTGAACGAATAGCCAACTGTTTAGATTCTCTTCTTCTGCAAAAATGGAGAGGATCCAATTTTTCCTTTCCTAGGGTAACGTGGTCATGTACTTGGACAACTTTAGAATGTGTCCTGAATTCAGAGCCGGTCGGTCAGCCTTTGCGGAGGCAGGCGTGTGAGGGGCGACAGCCTCAGGGACTGAGCCTCCACATCTTCAATCGGACCCTCTCTCCGGGGGCCACGGGGCAGGGTCCGGGCAGGCCGGGGGCGGCAGCCGGGGCTGGGGCTGAGAAGGCGGAGGGGGCCCACCCGCCTTCCAGCCCAGGGGGGCAGGACAGCAAAAGAGGCAGACAAAGAAAAACAAAAAGCCCAAGCCAACGGCCAACGGCTAACTGCCAACTGCCAACTGCCAAGGGCCGCGCTCGGCCCGGTATTGTTCCCCGCTGCCGCCTTCCAACCCAGGGGGGCGGGACAGCAAAAGAGGCAGAGAAAGAAAAACAAAAAAGCCCATGGCCAACGGCCAACTGCCAAATGCCAACTGCCAACTGCCAACTGCCAACGGCCGCGCTCGGCCCGGTATTGTTCCCCGCTGCCGCCTTCCAGCCCATGGGGGCGGGACAGCAAAAGAGGCAGAGCAAGAAAAACAAAAAAGCCCACGGCCAACGGCCCACTGCCAACTGCCAACTGCCAACTGCCAACTGCCAACGGCCGCGCTCGGCCCAGTATTGTTCCCCGCTGCCGCCTTCCAGCCCAGGGGGGCGGGACAGCAAAAGAGGCAGAGGAAGAAAAACAAAAAGCCCACGGCCATCGGCCGTGCTCTGCCCGGTGTTGTTCTCCGGCAGCGGTCTCCCATCCAGGTCCCGACCGGACCCGACCCTGCTTAGCTTCCCAGATCAGACGAGATCGGGCGCCTTCAGGGCGGTGCGGCCTCAGACACTGGGGGGCGCTCCGCAACGCCCCAAGAGGCCGAGCCGAAAACGGCCCCTCCCAGGTCAGGGCGGTCCCTCCTGCTGCCCCTGGGCTTCGCTAGACAGCCCTCTGCAGATCGGGGCGGGGGGCGCGGGGGGGCGAGGGCAGGGGGAGACTGACGGGTCTGGCGCAGGGTCGCGCACACCCCCTCTCCCCCGGCGCAAACACGGAAGTGCCGCACCACAGTCCCACACCCCAGCGAGCAGACCCGCGGGCTGGCGCGCGCTGGGACCGACTTCCAGGGGCGGAGAGTGCGCGCGAGGGGGCCCTGCCCCGCCCCGCGGGAGGGCACGGTGGGGAGGGGCTTGGGGCGGGGCCGGTTCGTGGAAGCCGGGGGACGCGGGGCCGGTCCTTCGCTCGGAGGTCGCGAAGACGTGCGGCCCCCCTGTCTTGGGAGGACCGCTCTGCCCCGATTCCCGTCGGGGCACGAGTGTGGCAGCGGCACCCGCGGGGCCCCAGAACCGGCCGGCCCGTCGCGGGGCCGGCGGCCGGTGGGGCGTTCGGGTGCGGATGCGTGCACTCCCTGCCTGCCCCAGTTTCCTCTGGCGTGTCCTCCCCGCCCCGGGTACTAAGTTTTCCCTCCACGTCGGCACCTCGTTCCGGAGGCGCTATGTAGATCTTCTGTGACTTCGAATGTGAATCCTTTTGAAAACTCGCATTCCTTATTGTGTCTCTGGTAGGAAATAAGAAGGGTTCAAACTATCGATGGAATGCGGACTTCAGATGGAGCTATGTTGCCGAACTCGCTTCCGGTTTCTGCCGGTCTCTGTGCACACGGGCCAACAGTCTATTCTAAGAACCGTAGCATGTGACGCAAACGAAAGAGTTGATTTTCCTTTCCCACATACTCTTGGTTTTTGACCTCTTTTGAGGAGATTTTCAGAGCGTCTCTTGTAGTATCGAAGAGAAGGATTTCCTATCAACACCCTCGTCTTGCTCGTGACTTTCCAAGGAATGTTTCTACTTCTTAATCCTTGAGAATATTTTCTAAAGATTCAGACTTTTGAAAAGTGTCTCTAGATGTCCTCTCATCTGGATTCTTCCATTATGTTCCCGTGAACGAATAGCCAACCGTTTAGATTCTCTTCTTCTGCATATATGGAGAGGATCCAATTTTTCCTTTCCTAGGGTAACGTGGTCATGTACTTGGACAACTTTAGAAGGTGTCCTGAATTCAGAGCCGGTCGGTCAGCAGTTGCGGAGGCAGGCGTGTGAGGGGCGACAGCCTCGGGGACTGAGCCTCCACATCTTCAATCGGACCCTCTCTCCGGGGGCCCCGGGGCAGGGTCCGGGCCGGCCGGGGGCGGGAGCCGGGGCGGGGGCGGAGAGGGCAGAGGGGGCCGCCCCTTGACGGCCGAGGCGGGCGGAGGAGCCCCTCCCGCCTTCCAGCCCAGGGGGGCAGGACAGCAAAAGAGGCAGAGAAAGAAAAACAAAAAAGCCAACTGCCAACTGCCAACTGCCACGCCCGGCATTGTTCCCCGCCAGCGGTCTCCCGGCAGCAGTCTCCCGGCAGCAGTCTCCCAGCAGCGGTCTCCCATCCGGGTCCCGACCCTGCTTAGCTTCCCAGATCAGAGGAGATCCGGCGCCTTCAGGGCGGTGCGGCCTCAGACACTGGGGGGTGCTCTGGGAAGCCCCAAGAGGCCGAGCCAATAAGGGCCCCTCCTCGCCCAGGGCGGTCCCTCCCGCCGCCTCTGCGCTTCGCTATACCCCCCTGTCCCGATTGGGGGCGGCTCGGAGGAAGGAGGGCAGGGGAAGACTGACGGGTCTGGCGCGTGGTCGCCCACACCTCCTGTCCCCTGGCAGAAACACGGAAGCGCCGCACCACCGTCCCACACCCCACCCAGCAGACCGGCGGGCTCGAGCGCGCTGGGACGGACTTCCAGGCGCGGGGACGGGGGGGGGGGGCAGAGGCGGAGAGTGCCCGCGAGGGGGCCCTCCCCCGCCCCGCGCGAGGGCACGGTGGGGAGGGGCTTCGGGGTTGGGCCGGGATGAGGAAGCGGGGCCGCGTGGCCGGTCCTTCGCCCGGAGGTCCCGAAGACGTGAGGCCCCCCTGTCTGGGGAGGACCCCTCTGCCCCGATTCCCGTCGGGGCACGAGTGTGGCAGCGAAACCCGCGGGGCCCCAGAGCCGGCCGGCCCGTCGCTGCGTCGGGCGGCCGGTGGGGCGTTCGGGTGCGGGTGCCTGCGCTCCCTGCCTTCCCCGGTTTCCTCTGGCGTGTCCTCCCCACCCCGGGTACTAATGTTCCCTCCACGTCGGCACCCCTTTCCCCGAGGCGCTATATGGATCTTCTGTGACTTCGAATGTGAATCCTTTTGAAAAATCGCATTCCTTATTGTGTATCTGGTAGGAAATAAGAAGGATTCAAACTATCAATGGAATGCGGACTTCAGTTGGAGCTAACTTGCTGAACTCGCTTCCGGTTTCTGCCGGTCTCCCGTGCACAGGGGCCAACGGTCTATTCTGAGAACCGTAGGAGGTGACTCAAACGAAAGAGGTGATTTTCCATTCCAGCATACTCTTGGTTTTTGACCTCGTTTGAGGAGATTTTCAGAGTGTCTCTTGCAGTATCCAAGAGAAGGATTTCCTGTCAACAGCCTGGCCTAGCTCGTGACTTTCCAAAGACTGTTTCTACTTCTTAATCCTTCAGAATATTTTCAAAGATTTAGATTTTGAAAAGTGTTTCTAGATGTCTTCTCATCTGGATTCTTCCATTATGGTCCCGTGAACGAATAGCGAACCGTTTAGATTCTCTTCTTCTGCATATATGGAGAGGATCCAATTTTTCCTTTCCTAGGGTAACGTGGTCATGTACTTGGACAACTTTAGAATGTGTCCTGAATTCAGAGCCGGTCGGTCAGCAGTTGCGGAGGCAGGCGTGTGAGGGGCGACAGCCTCGGGGACTGAGCCTCCACATCTTCAATCGGACCCTCTCTCCGGGGGCCACGGGGCAGGGTCCGGGCAGGCAGGGGGCGGCAGCCGGGGCGGGGGCTGAGAAGGCGGAGGGGGCCCACCCGCCTTCCAGCCCAGCGGGGCAGAACAGCAAAAGAGGCAGACAAAGAAAAACAAAAAGCCCAAGCCAACGGCCAACGGCTGACTGCCAACTGCCAACTGCCAAGGGCCGCGCTCGGCCCGGTATTGTTCCCCGCTGCCCCCTTCCAGCCCAGGGGGGCGGGACAGCAAAAGAGGCAGAGAAGGAAAAACAGAAAAGCCACAGGCCAACGGCCAACGGCTAACTGCAACTGCCAACTGCCAACTGCCAACTGCCAACGGCCGCGCTCGGCCCAGTATTGTTCCCTGCTGCCGCCTTCCACCCCAAGGGGGCGGGACAGCAAAAGAGGCAGAGAAAGAAAAACAAAAAAGCCCACGGCCAACGGCCAAAGGCTAACTGCCAACTGCCAACTGCCAACTGAAAACAGCCAAGCTCCGCCCAATATTGTTCCCCGCTGCCGCCTTCCAGCCCAGGGGGACAGGACAGCAAAAGAGGCAGAGAAAGAAAAACAAAAAAGCCCATGGCCAACGGCCAACTGCCAAATGCCAACTGCCAACTGCCAACGGCCGCGCTCGGCCCGGTATTGTTCCCCGCTGCCGCCTTCCAGCCCATGGGGGCGGGACAGCAAAAGAGGCAGAGCAAGAAAAACCAAAAAGCCCACGGCCAACGGCCCACTGCCAACTGCCAACTGCCAACTGCCAACGGCCGCGCTCGGACGGCCAACTGCCAAATGCCAACTGCCAACTGCCAACTGCCAACGGCCGCGCTCGGCCCAGTATTGTTCCCCGCTGCCGCCTTCCAGCCCAGGGGGGCGGGACAGCAAAAGAGGCAGAGGAAGAAAAACAAAAAGCCCACGGCCATCGGCCGTGTTCTGCCCGGTGTTGTTCTCCGGCAGCGGTCTCCCATCCAGGTCCCGACCGGACCCGACCCTGCTTAGCTTCCCAGATCAGACGAGATCGGGCGCCTTCAGGGCGGTGCGGCCTCAGACACTGGGGGGCGCTCCGCAACGCCCCAAGAGGCCGAGCCGAAAACGGCCCCTCCCAGGTCAGGGCGGTCCCTCCTGCTGCCCCTGGGCTTCGCTAGACAGCCCTCTGCAGATCGGGGCGGGGGGCGCGGGGGGGCGAGGGCAGGGGGAGACTGACGGGTCTGGCGCAGGGTCGCGCACACCCCCTCTCCCCCGGCGCAAACACGGAAGTGCCGCACCACAGTCCCACACCCCAGCGAGCAGACCCGCGGGCTGGCGCGCGCTGGGACCGACTTCCAGGGGCGGAGAGTGCGCGCGAGGGGGCCCTGCCCCGCCCCGCGGGAGGGCACGGTGGGGTGGGGCTTGGGGCGGGGCCGGTTCGTGGAAGCCGGGGGACGCGGGGCCGGTCCTTCGCTCGGAGGTCGCAAGACGTGCGGCCCCCCTGTCTTGGGAGGACCGCTGTGCCCCGATTCCCGTCGGGGCACGAGTGTGGCAGCGGCACCCGCGGGGCCCCAGAACCGGCCGGCCCGTCGCGGGGCCGGCGGCCGGTGGGGCGTTCGGGTGCGGATGCGTGCACTCCCTGCCTGCCCCAGTTTCCTCTGGCGTGTCCTCCCCGCCCCGGGTACTAAGTTTTCCCTCCACGTCGGCACCTCGTTCCCGGAGGCGCTATGTAGATCTTCTGTGACTTCCAATGTGAATGCTTTTGAAAACTCGCATTCCTTATTGTGTCTCTGGTAGGAAATAAGAAGGATTCAAACTATCCATGGAATGCGGACTTCAGATGGAGCTATGTTGCCGAACTCGCTTCCGGTTTCTGCCAGTGTCTGTGCACACGGGCCAACAGTCTATTCTAAGAACCGTAGCATGTGACGCAAACGAAAGAGTTGATTTTCCTTTCCCACATACACTTGGTTTTTGACCTCTTTTGAGGAGATTTTCAGAGCGTCTCTTGTAGTATCGAAGAGAAGGATTTCCTATCAACACCCTCGTCTTGCTCGTGACTTTCCAAGGAATGTTTCTACTTCTTAATCCTTGAGAATATTTTCTAAAGATTCAGACTTTTGAAAAGTGTCTCTAGATGTCTTCTCATCTGGATTCTTCCATTATGTTACCGTGAACGAATAGCCAACTGTTTAGATTCTCTTCTTCTGCAAAAATGGAGAGGATCCAATTTTTCCTTTCCTAGGGTAACGTGGTCATGTACTTGGACAACTTTAGAATGTGTCCTGAATTCAGAGCCGGTCGGTCAGCCTTTGCGGAGGCAGGCGTGTGAGGGGCGACAGCCTCAGGGACTGAGCCTCCACATCTTCAATCGGACCCTCTCTCCGGGGGCCACGGGGCAGGGTCCGGGCAGGCCGGGGGCGGCAGCCGGGGCTGGGGCTGAGAAGGCGGAGGGGGCCCACCCGCCTTCCAGCCCAGGGGGGCAGGACAGCAAAAGAGGCAGACAAAGAAAAACAAAAAGCCCAAGCCAACGGCCAACGGCTAACTGCCAACTGCCAACTGCCAAGGGCCGCGCTCGGCCCGGTATTGTTCCCCGCTGCCGCCTTCCAACCCAGGGGGGCGGGACAGCAAAAGAGGCAGAGAAAGAAAAACAAAAAAGCCCATGGCCAACGGCCAACTGCCAAATGCCAGCTGCCAACTGCCAACTGCCAACGGCCGCGCTCGGCCCGGTATTGTTCCCCGCTGCCGCCTTCCAGCCCATGGGGGCGGGACAGCAAAAGAGGCAGAGCAAGAAAAACAAAAAAGCCCACGGCCAACGGCCCACTGCCAACTGCCAACTGCCAACTGCCAACTGCCAACGGCCGCGCTCGGCCCAGTATTGATCCCCGCTGCCGCCTTCCAGCCCATGGGGGCGGGACAGCAAAAGAGGCAGAGCAAGAAAAACCAAAAAGCCCACGGCCAACGGCCCACTGCCAACTGCCAACTGCCAACTGCCAACGGCCGCGCTCGGACGGCCAACTGCCAAATGCCAACTGCCAACTGCCAACTGCCAACGGCCGCGCTCGGCCCGGTATTGTTCCCCGCTGCCGCCTTCCAGCCCATGGGGGCGGGACAGCAAAAGAGGCAGAGCAAGAAAAACAAAAAAGCCCACGGCCAACGGCCCACTGCCCACTGCCAACTGCCAACTGCCAACGACCGCGCTCGGCCCAGTATTGTTCCCCGCTGCCGCCTTCCAGCCCAGGGGGGCGGGACAGCAAAAGAGGCAGAGGAAGAAAAACAAAAAAGCCCACGGCCAACGGCCAAAGGCTAACTGCCAACTGCCAACTGCCAACTGAAAACAGCCAAGCTCCGCCCAATATTGTTCCCCGCTGCCGCCTTCCAGCCCAGGGGGACAGGACAGCAAAAGAGGCAGAGAAAGAAAAACAAAAAAGCCCATGGCCAACGGCCAACTGCCAAATGCCAACTGCCAACTGCCAACGGCCGCGCTCGGCCCGGTATTGTTCCCCGCTGCCGCCTTCCACCCCATGGGGGCGGGACAGCAAAAGAGGCAGAGCAAGAAAAACCAAAAAGCCCACGGCCAACGGCCCACTGCCCACTGCCAACTGCCAACTGCCAACGGCCGCGCTCGGACGGCCAACTGCCAAATGCCAACTGCCAACTGCCAACTGCCAACGGCCGCGCTCGGCCCGGTATTGTTCCCCGCTGCCGCCTTCCAGCCCATGGGGGCGGGACAGCAAAAGAGGCAGAGCAAGAAAAACAAAAAAGCCCACGGCCAACGGCCCACTGCCCACTGCCAACTGCCAACTGCCAACGGCCGCGCTCGGCCCAGTATTGTTCCCCGCTGCCGCCTTCCAGCCCAGGGGGACGGGACAGCAAAAGAGGCAGAGGAAGAAAAACAAAAAGCCCACGGCCATCGGCCGTGCTCTGCCCGGTGTTGTTCTCCGGCAGCGGTCTCCCATCCAGGTCCCGACCGGACCCGACCCTGCTTAGCTTCCCAGATCAGACGAGATCGGGCGCCTTCAGGTCGGTGCGGCCTCAGACACTGGGGGGCGCTCCGCAACGCCCCAAGAGGCCGAGCCGAAAACGGCCCCTCCCAGGTCAGGGCGGTCCCTCCTGCTGCCCCTGGGCTTCGCTAGACAGCCCTCTGCAGATCGGGGCGGGGGGCGCGGGGGGGCGAGGGCAGGGGGAGACTGACGGGTCTGGCGCAGGGTCGCGCACACCCCCTCTCCCCCGGCGCAAACACGGAAGTGCCGCACCACAGTCCCACACCCCAGCGAGCAGACCCGCGGGCTGGCGCGCGCTGGGACCGACTTCCAGGGGCGGAGAGTGCGCGCGAGGGGGCCCTGCCCCGCCCCGCGGGAGGGCACGGTGGGGAGGGGCTTGGGGCGGGGCCGGTTCGTGGAAGCCGGGGGACGCGGGGCCGGTCCTTCGCTCGGAGGTCGCGAAGACGTGCGGCCCCCCTGTCTTGGGAGGACCGCTCTGCCCCGATTCCCGTCGGGGCACGAGTGTGGCAGCGGCACCCGCGGGGCCCCAGAACCGGCCGGCCCGTCGCGGGGCCGGCGGCCGGTGGGGCGTTCGGGTGCGGATGCGTGCACTCCCTGCCTGCCCCAGTTTCCTCTGGCGTGTCCTCCCCGCCCCGGGTACTAAGTTTTCCCTCCACGTCGGCACCTCGTTCCGGAGGCGCTATGTAGATCTTCTGTGACTTCGAATGTGAATCCTTTTGAAAACTCGCATTCCTTATTGTGTCTCTGGTAGGAAATAAGAAGGGTTCAAACTATCGATGGAATGCGGACTTCAGATGGAGCTATGTTGCCGAACTCGCTTCCGGTTTCTGCCGGTCTCTGTGCACACGGGCCAACAGTCTATTCTAAGAACCGTAGCATGTGACGCAAACGAAAGAGTTGATTTTCCTTTCCCACATACTCTTGGTTTTTGACCTCTTTTGAGGAGATTTTCAGAGCGTCTCTTGTAGTATCGAAGAGAAGGATTTCCTATCAACACCCTCGTCTTGCTCGTGACTTTCCAAGGAATGTTTCTACTTCTTAATCCTTGAGAATATTTTCTAAAGATTCAGACTTTTGAAAAGTGTCTCTAGATGTCCTCTCATCTGGATTCTTCCATTATGTTCCCGTGAACGAATAGCCAACCGTTTAGATTCTCTTCTTCTGCATATATGGAGAGGATCCAATTTTTCCTTTCCTAGGGTAACGTGGTCATGTACTTGGACAACTTTAGAAGGTGTCCTGAATTCAGAGCCGGTCGGTCAGCAGTTGCGGAGGCAGGCGTGTGAGGGGCGACAGCCTCGGGGACTGAGCCTCCACATCTTCAATCGGACCCTCTCTCCGGGGGCCCCGGGGCAGGGTCCGGGCCGGCCGGGGGCGGGAGCCGGGGCGGGGGCGGAGAGGGCAGAGGGGGCCGCCCCTTGACGGCCGAGGCGGGCGGAGGAGCCCCTCCCGCCTTCCAGCCCAGGGGGGCAGGACAGCAAAAGAGGCAGAGAAAGAAAAACAAAAAAGCCAACTGCCAACTGCCAACTGCCACGCCCGGCATTGTTCCCCGCCAGCGGTCTCCCGGCAGCAGTCTCCCGGCAGCAGTCTCCCAGCAGCGGTCTCCCATCCGGGTCCCGACCCTGCTTAGCTTCCCAGATCAGAGGAGATCCGGCGCCTTCAGGGCGGTGCGGCCTCAGACACTGGGGGGTGCTCTGGGAAGCCCCAAGAGGCCGAGCCAATAAGGGCCCCTCCTCGCCCAGGGCGGTCCCTCCCGCCGCCTCTGCGCTTCGCTATACCCCCCTGTCCCGATTGGGGGCGGCTCGGAGGAAGGAGGGCAGGGGAAGACTGACGGGTCTGGCGCGTGGTCGCCCACACCTCCTGTCCCCTGGCAGAAACACGGAAGCGCCGCACCACCGTCCCACACCCCACCCAGCAGACCGGCGGGCTCGAGCGCGCTGGGACGGACTTCCAGGCGCGGGGACGGGGGGGGGGGCAGAGGCGGAGAGTGCCCGCGAGGGGGCCCTCCCCCGCCCCGCGCGAGGGCACGGTGGGGAGGGGCTTCGGGGTTGGGCCGGGATGAGGAAGCGGGGCCGCGTGGCCGGTCCTTCGCCCGGAGGTCCCGAAGACGTGAGGCCCCCCTGTCTGGGGAGGACCCCTCTGCCCCGATTCCCGTCGGGGCACGAGTGTGGCAGCGAAACCCGCGGGGCCCCAGAGCCGGCCGGCCCGTCGCTGCGTCGGGCGGCCGGTGGGGCGTTCGGGTGCGGGTGCCTGCGCTCCCTGCCTTCCCCGGTTTCCTCTGGCGTGTCCTCCCCACCCCGGGTACTAATGTTCCCTCCACGTCGGCACCCCTTTCCCCGAGGCGCTATATGGATCTTCTGTGACTTCGAATGTGAATCCTTTTGAAAAATCGCATTCCTTATTGTGTATCTGGTAGGAAATAAGAAGGATTCAAACTATCAATGGAATGCGGACTTCAGTTGGAGCTAACTTGCTGAACTCGCTTCCGGTTTCTGCCGGTCTCCCGTGCACAGGGGCCAACGGTCTATTCTGAGAACCGTAGGAGGTGACTCAAACGAAAGAGGTGATTTTCCATTCCAGCATACTCTTGGTTTTTGACCTCGTTTGAGGAGATTTTCAGAGTGTCTCTTGCAGTATCCAAGAGAAGGATTTCCTGTCAACAGCCTGGCCTAGCTCGTGACTTTCCAAAGACTGTTTCTACTTCTTAATCCTTCAGAATATTTTCAAAGATTTAGATTTTGAAAAGTGTTTCTAGATGTCTTCTCATCTGGATTCTTCCATTATGGTCCCGTGAACGAATAGCGAACCGTTTAGATTCTCTTCTTCTGCATATATGGAGAGGATCCAATTTTTCCTTTCCTAGGGTAACGTGGTCATGTACTTGGACAACTTTAGAATGTGTCCTGAATTCAGAGCCGGTCGGTCAGCAGTTGCGGAGGCAGGCGTGTGAGGGGCGACAGCCTCGGGGACTGAGCCTCCACATCTTCAATCGGACCCTCTCTCCGGGGGCCACGGGGCAGGGTCCGGGCAGGCAGGGGGCGGCAGCCGGGGCGGGGGCTGAGAAGGCGGAGGGGGCCCACCCGCCTTCCAGCCCAGCGGGGCAGAACAGCAAAAGAGGCAGACAAAGAAAAACAAAAAGCCCAAGCCAACGGCCAACGGCTGACTGCCAACTGCCAACTGCCAAGGGCCGCGCTCGGCCCGGTATTGTTCCCCGCTGCCCCCTTCCAGCCCAGGGGGGCGGGACAGCAAAAGAGGCAGAGAAGGAAAAACAGAAAAGCCACAGGCCAACGGCCAACGGCTAACTGCAACTGCCAACTGCCAACTGCCAACTGCCAACGGCCGCGCTCGGCCCAGTATTGTTCCCTGCTGCCGCCTTCCACCCCAAGGGGGCGGGACAGCAAAAGAGGCAGAGAAAGAAAAACAAAAAAGCCCACGGCCAACGGCCAAAGGCTAACTGCCAACTGCCAACTGCCAACTGAAAACAGCCAAGCTCCGCCCAATATTGTTCCCCGCTGCCGCCTTCCAGCCCAGGGGGACAGGACAGCAAAAGAGGCAGAGAAAGAAAAACAAAAAAGCCCATGGCCAACGGCCAACTGCCAAATGCCAACTGCCAACTGCCAACGGCCGCGCTCGGCCCGGTATTGTTCCCCGCTGCCGCCTTCCAGCCCATGGGGGCGGGACAGCAAAAGAGGCAGAGCAAGAAAAACCAAAAAGCCCACGGCCAACGGCCCACTGCCAACTGCCAACTGCCAACTGCCAACGGCCGCGCTCGGACGGCCAACTGCCAAATGCCAACTGCCAACTGCCAACTGCCAACGGCCGCGCTCGGCCCGGTATTGTTCCCCGCTGCCGCCTTCCAGCCCATGGGGGCGGGACAGCAAAAGAGGCAGAGCAAGAAAAACAAAAAAGCCCACGGCCAACGGCCCACTGCCCACTGCCAACTGCCAACTGCCAACGGCCGCGCTCGGCCCAGTATTGTTCCCCGCTGCCGCCTTCCAGCCCAGGGGGACGGGACAGCAAAAGAGGCAGAGGAAGAAAAACAAAAAGCCCACGGCCATCGGCCGTGCTCTGCCCGGTGTTGTTCTCCGGCAGCGGTCTCCCATCCAGGTCCCGACCGGACCCGACCCTGCTTAGCTTCCCAGATCAGACGAGATCGGGCGCCTTCAGGTCGGTGCGGCCTCAGACACTGGGGGGCGCTCCGCAACGCCCCAAGAGGCCGAGCCGAAAACGGCCCCTCCCAGGTCAGGGCGGTCCCTCCTGCTGCCCCTGGGCTTCGCTAGACAGCCCTCTGCAGATCGGGGCGGGGGGCGCGGGGGGGCGAGGGCAGGGGGAGACTGACGGGTCTGGCGCAGGGTCGCGCACACCCCCTCTCCCCCGGCGCAAACACGGAAGTGCCGCACCACAGTCCCACACCCCAGCGAGCAGACCCGCGGGCTGGCGCGCGCTGGGACCGACTTCCAGGGGCGGAGAGTGCGCGCGAGGGGGCCCTGCCCCGCCCCGCGGGAGGGCACGGTGGGGAGGGGCTTGGGGCGGGGCCGGTTCGTGGAAGCCGGGGGACGCGGGGCCGGTCCTTCGCTCGGAGGTCGCGAAGACGTGCGGCCCCCCTGTCTTGGGAGGACCGCTCTGCCCCGATTCCCGTCGGGGCACGAGTGTGGCAGCGGCACCCGCGGGGCCCCAGAACCGGCCGGCCCGTCGCGGGGCCGGCGGCCGGTGGGGCGTTCGGGTGCGGATGCGTGCACTCCCTGCCTGCCCCAGTTTCCTCTGGCGTGTCCTCCCCGCCCCGGGTACTAAGTTTTCCCTCCACGTCGGCACCTCGTTCCGGAGGCGCTATGTAGATCTTCTGTGACTTCGAATGTGAATCCTTTTGAAAACTCGCATTCCTTATTGTGTCTCTGGTAGGAAATAAGAAGGGTTCAAACTATCGATGGAATGCGGACTTCAGATGGAGCTATGTTGCCGAACTCGCTTCCGGTTTCTGCCGGTCTCTGTGCACACGGGCCAACAGTCTATTCTAAGAACCGTAGCATGTGACGCAAACGAAAGAGTTGATTTTCCTTTCCCACATACTCTTGGTTTTTGACCTCTTTTGAGGAGATTTTCAGAGCGTCTCTTGTAGTATCGAAGAGAAGGATTTCCTATCAACACCCTCGTCTTGCTCGTGACTTTCCAAGGAATGTTTCTACTTCTTAATCCTTGAGAATATTTTCTAAAGATTCAGACTTTTGAAAAGTGTCTCTAGATGTCCTCTCATCTGGATTCTTCCATTATGTTCCCGTGAACGAATAGCCAACCGTTTAGATTCTCTTCTTCTGCATATATGGAGAGGATCCAATTTTTCCTTTCCTAGGGTAACGTGGTCATGTACTTGGACAACTTTAGAAGGTGTCCTGAATTCAGAGCCGGTCGGTCAGCAGTTGCGGAGGCAGGCGTGTGAGGGGCGACAGCCTCGGGGACTGAGCCTCCACATCTTCAATCGGACCCTCTCTCCGGGGGCCCCGGGGCAGGGTCCGGGCCGGCCGGGGGCGGGAGCCGGGGCGGGGGCGGAGAGGGCAGAGGGGGCCGCCCCTTGACGGCCGAGGCGGGCGGAGGAGCCCCTCCCGCCTTCCAGCCCAGGGGGGCAGGACAGCAAAAGAGGCAGAGAAAGAAAAACAAAAAAGCCAACTGCCAACTGCCAACTGCCACGCCCGGCATTGTTCCCCGCCAGCGGTCTCCCGGCAGCAGTCTCCCAGCAGCGGTCTCCCATCCGGGTCCCGACCCTGCTTAGCTTCCCAGATCAGAGGAGATCCGGCGCCTTCAGGGCGGTGCGGCCTCAGACACTGGGGGGTGCTCTGGGAAGCCCCAAGAGGCCGAGCCAATAAGGGCCCCTCCTCGCCCAGGGCGGTCCCTCCCGCCGCCTCTGCGCTTCGCTATACCCCCCTGTCCCGATTGGGGGCGGCTCGGAGGAAGGAGGGCAGGGGAAGACTGACGGGTCTGGCGCGTGGTCGCCCACACCTCCTGTCCCCTGGCAGAAACACGGAAGCGCCGCACCACCGTCCCACACCCCACCCAGCAGACCGGCGGGCTCGAGCGCGCTGGGACGGACTTCCAGGCGCGGGGACGGGGGGGGGGGGCAGAGGCGGAGAGTGCCCGCGAGGGGGCCCTCCCCCGCCCCGCGCGAGGGCACGGTGGGGAGGGGCTTCGGGGTTGGGCCGGGATGAGGAAGCGGGGCCGCGTGGCCGGTCCTTCGCCCGGAGGTCCCGAAGACGTGAGGCCCCCCTGTCTGGGGAGGACCCCTCTGCCCCGATTCCCGTCGGGGCACGAGTGTGGCAGCGAAACCCGCGGGGCCCCAGAGCCGGCCGGCCCGTCGCTGCGTCGGGCGGCCGGTGGGGCGTTCGGGTGCGGGTGCCTGCGCTCCCTGCCTTCCCCGGTTTCCTCTGGCGTGTCCTCCCCACCCCGGGTACTAATGTTCCCTCCACGTCGGCACCCCTTTCCCCGAGGCGCTATATGGATCTTCTGTGACTTCGAATGTGAATCCTTTTGAAAAATCGCATTCCTTGTTGTGTATCTGGTAGGAAATAAGAAGGATTCAAACTATCAATGGAATGCGGACTTCAGTTGGAGCTAACTTGCTGAACTCGCTTCCGGTTTCTGCCGGTCTCCCGTGCACAGGGGCCAACGGTCTATTCTGAGAACCGTAGGAGGTGACTCAAACGAAAGAGGTGATTTTCCATTCCAGCATACTCTTGGTTTTTGACCTCGTTTGAGGAGATTTTCAGAGTGTCTCTTGCAGTATCCAAGAGAAGGATTTCCTGTCAACAGCCTGGCCTAGCTCGTGACTTTCCAAAGACTGTTTCTACTTCTTAATCCTTCAGAATATTTTCAAAGATTTAGATTTTGAAAAGTGTTTCTAGATGTCTTCTCATCTGGATTCTTCCATTATGGTCCCGTGAACGAATAGCGAACCGTTTAGATTCTCTTCTTCTGCATATATGGAGAGGATCCAATTTTTCCTTTCCTAGGGTAACGTGGTCATGTACTTGGACAACTTTAGAATGTGTCCTGAATTCAGAGCCGGTCGGTCAGCAGTTGCGGAGGCAGGCGTGTGAGGGGCGACAGCCTCGGGGACTGAGCCTCCACATCTTCAATCGGACCCTCTCTCCGGGGGCCACGGGGCAGGGTCCGGGCAGGCAGGGGGCGGCAGCCGGGGCGGGGGCTGAGAAGGCGGAGGGGGCCCACCCGCCTTCCAGCCCAGCGGGGCAGAACAGCAAAAGAGGCAGACAAAGAAAAACAAAAAGCCCAAGCCAACGGCCAACGGCTGACTGCCAACTGCCAACTGCCAAGGGCCGCGCTCGGCCCGGTATTGTTCCCCGCTGCCCCCTTCCAGCCCAGGGGGGCGGGACAGCAAAAGAGGCAGAGAAGGAAAAACAGAAAAGCCACAGGCCAACGGCCAACGGCTAACTGCAACTGCCAACTGCCAACTGCCAACTGCCAACGGCCGCGCTCGGCCCAGTATTGTTCCCTGCTGCCGCCTTCCACCCCAAGGGGGCGGGACAGCAAAAGAGGCAGAGAAAGAAAAACAAAAAAGCCCACGGCCAACGGCCAAAGGCTAACTGCCAACTGCCAACTGCCAACTGAAAACAGCCAAGCTCCGCCCAATATTGTTCCCCGCTGCCGCCTTCCAGCCCAGGGGGACAGGACAGCAAAAGAGGCAGAGAAAGAAAAACAAAAAAGCCCATGGCCAACGGCCAACTGCCAAATGCCAACTGCCAACTGCCAACGGCCGCGCTCGGCCCGGTATTGTTCCCCGCTGCCGCCTTCCAGCCCATGGGGGCGGGACAGCAAAAGAGGCAGAGCAAGAAAAACCAAAAAGCCCACGGCCAACGGCCCACTGCCAACTGCCAACTGCCAACTGCCAACGGCCGCGCTCGGACGGCCAACTGCCAAATGCCAACTGCCAACTGCCAACTGCCAACGGCCGCGCTCGGCCCGGTATTGTTCCCCGCTGCCGCCTTCCAGCCCATGGGGGCGGGACAGCAAAAGAGGCAGAGCAAGAAAAACAAAAAAGCCCACGGCCAACGGCCCACTGCCCACTGCCAACTGCCAACTGCCAACGGCCGCGCTCGGCCCAGTATTGTTCCCCGCTGCCGCCTTCCAGCCCAGGGGGACGGGACAGCAAAAGAGGCAGAGGAAGAAAAACAAAAAGCCCACGGCCATCGGCCGTGCTCTGCCCGGTGTTGTTCTCCGGCAGCGGTCTCCCATCCAGGTCCCGACCGGACCCGACCCTGCTTAGCTTCCCAGATCAGACGAGATCGGGCGCCTTCAGGTCGGTGCGGCCTCAGACACTGGGGGGCGCTCCGCAACGCCCCAAGAGGCCGAGCCGAAAACGGCCCCTCCCAGGTCAGGGCGGTCCCTCCTGCTGCCCCTGGGCTTCGCTAGACAGCCCTCTGCAGATCGGGGCGGGGGGCGCGGGGGGGCGAGGGCAGGGGGAGACTGACGGGTCTGGCGCAGGGTCGCGCACACCCCCTCTCCCCCGGCGCAAACACGGAAGTGCCGCACCACAGTCCCACACCCCAGCGAGCAGACCCGCGGGCTGGCGCGCGCTGGGACCGACTTCCAGGGGCGGAGAGTGCGCGCGAGGGGGCCCTGCCCCGCCCCGCGGGAGGGCACGGTGGGGAGGGGCTTGGGGCGGGGCCGGTTCGTGGAAGCCGGGGGACGCGGGGCCGGTCCTTCGCTCGGAGGTCGCGAAGACGTGCGGCCCCCCTGTCTTGGGAGGACCGCTCTGCCCCGATTCCCGTCGGGGCACGAGTGTGGCAGCGGCACCCGCGGGGCCCCAGAACCGGCCGGCCCGTCGCGGGGCCGGCGGCCGGTGGGGCGTTCGGGTGCGGATGCGTGCACTCCCTGCCTGCCCCAGTTTCCTCTGGCGTGTCCTCCCCGCCCCGGGTACTAAGTTTTCCCTCCACGTCGGCACCTCGTTCCGGAGGCGCTATGTAGATCTTCTGTGACTTCGAATGTGAATCCTTTTGAAAACTCGCATTCCTTATTGTGTCTCTGGTAGGAAATAAGAAGGGTTCAAACTATCGATGGAATGCGGACTTCAGATGGAGCTATGTTGCCGAACTCGCTTCCGGTTTCTGCCGGTCTCTGTGCACACGGGCCAACAGTCTATTCTAAGAACCGTAGCATGTGACGCAAACGAAAGAGTTGATTTTCCTTTCCCACATACTCTTGGTTTTTGACCTCTTTTGAGGAGATTTTCAGAGCGTCTCTTGTAGTATCGAAGAGAAGGATTTCCTATCAACACCCTCGTCTTGCTCGTGACTTTCCAAGGAATGTTTCTACTTCTTAATCCTTGAGAATATTTTCTAAAGATTCAGACTTTTGAAAAGTGTCTCTAGATGTCCTCTCATCTGGATTCTTCCATTATGTTCCCGTGAACGAATAGCCAACCGTTTAGATTCTCTTCTTCTGCATATATGGAGAGGATCCAATTTTTCCTTTCCTAGGGTAACGTGGTCATGTACTTGGACAACTTTAGAAGGTGTCCTGAATTCAGAGCCGGTCGGTCAGCAGTTGCGGAGGCAGGCGTGTGAGGGGCGACAGCCTCGGGGACTGAGCCTCCACATCTTCAATCGGACCCTCTCTCCGGGGGCCCCGGGGCAGGGTCCGGGCCGGCCGGGGGCGGGAGCCGGGGCGGGGGCGGAGAGGGCAGAGGGGGCCGCCCCTTGACGGCCGAGGCGGGCGGAGGAGCCCCTCCCGCCTTCCAGCCCAGGGGGGCAGGACAGCAAAAGAGGCAGAGAAAGAAAAACAAAAAAGCCAACTGCCAACTGCCAACTGCCACGCCCGGCATTGTTCCCCGCCAGCGGTCTCCCGGCAGCAGTCTCCCGGCAGCAGTCTCCCAGCAGCGGTCTCCCATCCGGGTCCCGACCCTGCTTAGCTTCCCAGATCAGAGGAGATCCGGCGCCTTCAGGGCGGTGCGGCCTCAGACACTGGGGGGTGCTCTGGGAAGCCCCAAGAGGCCGAGCCAATAAGGGCCCCTCCTCGCCCAGGGCGGTCCCTCCCGCCGCCTCTGCGCTTCGCTATACCCCCCTGTCCCGATTGGGGGCGGCTCGGAGGAAGGAGGGCAGGGGAAGACTGACGGGTCTGGCGCGTGGTCGCCCACACCTCCTGTCCCCTGGCAGAAACACGGAAGCGCCGCACCACCGTCCCACACCCCACCCAGCAGACCGGCGGGCTCGAGCGCGCTGGGACGGACTTCCAGGCGCGGGGACGGGGGGGGGGGGGCAGAGGCGGAGAGTGCCCGCGAGGGGGCCCTCCCCCGCCCCGCGCGAGGGCACGGTGGGGAGGGGCTTCGGGGTTGGGCCGGGATGAGGAAGCGGGGCCGCGTGGCCGGTCCTTCGCCCGGAGGTCCCGAAGACGTGAGGCCCCCCTGTCTGGGGAGGACCCCTCTGCCCCGATTCCCGTCGGGGCACGAGTGTGGCAGCGAAACCCGCGGGGCCCCAGAGCCGGCCGGCCCGTCGCTGCGTCGGGCGGCCGGTGGGGCGTTCGGGTGCGGGTGCCTGCGCTCCCTGCCTTCCCCGGTTTCCTCTGGCGTGTCCTCCCCACCCCGGGTACTAATGTTCCCTCCACGTCGGCACCCCTTTCCCCGAGGCGCTATATGGATCTTCTGTGACTTCGAATGTGAATCCTTTTGAAAAATCGCATTCCTTATTGTGTATCTGGTAGGAAATAAGAAGGATTCAAACTATCAATGGAATGCGGACTTCAGTTGGAGCTAACTTGCTGAACTCGCTTCCGGTTTCTGCCGGTCTCCCGTGCACAGGGGCCAACGGTCTATTCTGAGAACCGTAGGAGGTGACTCAAACGAAAGAGGTGATTTTCCATTCCAGCATACTCTTGGTTTTTGACCTCGTTTGAGGAGATTTTCAGAGTGTCTCTTGCAGTATCCAAGAGAAGGATTTCCTGTCAACAGCCTGGCCTAGCTCGTGACTTTCCAAAGACTGTTTCTACTTCTTAATCCTTCAGAATATTTTCAAAGATTTAGATTTTGAAAAGTGTTTCTAGATGTCTTCTCATCTGGATTCTTCCATTATGGTCCCGTGAACGAATAGCGAACCGTTTAGATTCTCTTCTTCTGCATATATGGAGAGGATCCAATTTTTCCTTTCCTAGGGTAACGTGGTCATGTACTTGGACAACTTTAGAATGTGTCCTGAATTCAGAGCCGGTCGGTCAGCAGTTGCGGAGGCAGGCGTGTGAGGGGCGACAGCCTCGGGGACTGAGCCTCCACATCTTCAATCGGACCCTCTCTCCGGGGGCCACGGGGCAGGGTCCGGGCAGGCAGGGGGCGGCAGCCGGGGCGGGGGCTGAGAAGGCGGAGGGGGCCCACCCGCCTTCCAGCCCAGCGGGGCAGAACAGCAAAAGAGGCAGACAAAGAAAAACAAAAAGCCCAAGCCAACGGCCAACGGCTGACTGCCAACTGCCAACTGCCAAGGGCCGCGCTCGGCCCGGTATTGTTCCCCGCTGCCCCCTTCCAGCCCAGGGGGGCGGG
This sequence comes from Lemur catta, assembly GCF_020740605.2. Classification (NCBI taxonomy): domain Eukaryota; kingdom Metazoa; phylum Chordata; class Mammalia; order Primates; family Lemuridae; genus Lemur; species Lemur catta. The sequence continues at coordinate 77,785 of NW_025423762.1, read as the reverse complement.
ACAGCAAAAGAGGCAGAGAAGGAAAAACAGAAAAGCCACAGGCCAACGGCCAACGGCTAACTGCAACTGCCAACTGCCAACTGCCAACTGCCAACGGCCGCGCTCGGCCCAGTATTGTTCCCTGCTGCCGCCTTCCACCCCAAGGGGGCGGGACAGCAAAAGAGGCAGAGAAAGAAAAACAAAAAAGCCCACGGCCAACGGCCAAAGGCTAACTGCCAACTGCCAACTGCCAACTGAAAACAGCCAAGCTCCGCCCAATATTGTTCCCCGCTGCCGCCTTCCAGCCCAGGGGGACAGGACAGCAAAAGAGGCAGAGAAAGAAAAACAAAAAAGCCCATGGCCAACGGCCAACTGCCAAATGCCAACTGCCAACTGCCAACGGCCGCGCTCGGCCCGGTATTGTTCCCCGCTGCCGCCTTCCAGCCCATGGGGGCGGGACAGCAAAAGAGGCAGAGCAAGAAAAACAAAAAAGCCCACGGCCAACGGCCCACTGCCCACTGCCAACTGCCAACTGCCAACGGCCGCGCTCGGCCCAGTATTGTTCCCCGCTGCCGCCTTCCAGCCCATGGGGGCGGGACAGCAAAAGAGGCAGAGCAAGAAAAACCAAAAAGCCCACGGCCAACGGCCCACTGCCCACTGCCAACTGCCAACTGCCAACGGCCGCGCTCGGCCCAGTATTGTTCCCCGCTGCCGCCTTCCAGCCCAGGGGGGCGGGACAGCAAAAGAGGCAGAGGAAGAAAAACAAAAAGCCCACGGCCATCGGCCGTGCTCTGCCCGGTGTTGTTCTCCGGCAGCGGTCTCCCATCCAGGTCCCAACCGGACCCGACCCTGCTTAGCTTCCCAGATCAGACGAGATCGGGCGCCTTCAGGGCGGTGCGGCCTCAGACACTGGGGGGCGCTCCGCAACGCCCCAAGAGGCCGAGCCGAAAACGGCCCCTCCCAGGTCAGGGCGGTCCCTCCTGCTGCCCCTGGGCTTCGCTAGACAGCCCTCTGCAGATCGGGGCGGGGGGGCGCGGGGGGGCGAGGGCAGGGGGAGACTGACGGGTCTGGCGCAGGGTCGCGCACACCCCCTCTCCCCCGGCGCAAACACGGAAGTGCCGCACCACAGTCCCACACCCCAGCGAGCAGACCCGCGGGCTGGCGCGCGCTGGGACCGACTTCCAGGGGCGGAGAGTGCGCGCGAGGGGGCCCTGCCCCGCCCCGCGGGAGGGCACGGTGGGGTGGGGCTTGGGGCGGGGCCGGTTCGTGGAAGCCGGGGGACGCGGGGCCGGTCCTTCGCTCGGAGGTCGCAAGACGTGCGGCCCCCCTGTCTTGGGAGGACCGCTGTGCCCCGATTCCCGTCGGGGCACGAGTGTGGCAGCGGCACCCGCGGGGCCCCAGAACCGGCCGGCCCGTCGCGGGGCCGGCGGCCGGTGGGGCGTTCGGGTGCGGATGCGTGCACTCCCTGCCTGCCCCAGTTTCCTCTGGCGTGTCCTCCCCGCCCCGGGTACTAAGTTTTCCCTCCACGTCGGCACCTCGTTCCCGGAGGCGCTATGTAGATCTTCTGTGACTTCCAATGTGAATGCTTTTGAAAACTCGCATTCCTTATTGTGTCTCTGGTAGGAAATAAGAAGGATTCAAACTATCCATGGAATGCGGACTTCAGATGGAGCTATGTTGCCGAACTCGCTTCCGGTTTCTGCCAGTGTCTGTGCACACGGGCCAACAGTCTATTCTAAGAACCGTAGCATGTGACGCAAACGAAAGAGTTGATTTTCCTTTCCCACATACACTTGGTTTTTGACCTCTTTTGAGGAGATTTTCAGAGCGTCTCTTGTAGTATCGAAGAGAAGGATTTCCTATCAACACCCTCGTCTTGCTCGTGACTTTCCAAGGAATGTTTCTACTTCTTAATCCTTGAGAATATTTTCTAAAGATTCAGACTTTTGAAAAGTGTCTCTAGATGTCTTCTCATCTGGATTCTTCCATTATGTTACCGTGAACGAATAGCCAACTGTTTAGATTCTCTTCTTCTGCAAAAATGGAGAGGATCCAATTTTTCCTTTCCTAGGGTAACGTGGTCATGTACTTGGACAACTTTAGAATGTGTCCTGAATTCAGAGCCGGTCGGTCAGCCTTTGCGGAGGCAGGCGTGTGAGGGGCGACAGCCTCAGGGACTGAGCCTCCACATCTTCAATCGGACCCTCTCTCCGGGGGCCACGGGGCAGGGTCCGGGCAGGCCGGGGGCGGCAGCCGGGGCTGGGGCTGAGAAGGCGGAGGGGGCCCACCCGCCTTCCAGCCCAGGGGGGCAGGACAGCAAAAGAGGCAGACAAAGAAAAACAAAAAGCCCAAGCCAACGGCCAACGGCTAACTGCCAACTGCCAACTGCCAAGGGCCGCGCTCGGCCCGGTATTGTTCCCCGCTGCCGCCTTCCAACCCAGGGGGGCGGGACAGCAAAAGAGGCAGAGAAAGAAAAACAAAAAAGCCCATGGCCAACGGCCAACTGCCAAATGCCAACTGCCAACTGCCAACTGCCAACGGCCGCGCTCGGCCCGGTATTGTTCCCCGCTGCCGCCTTCCAGCCCATGGGGGCGGGACAGCAAAAGAGGCAGAGCAAGAAAAACCAAAAAGCCCACGGCCAACGGCCCACTGCCAACTGCCAACTGCCAACTGCCAACTGCCAACGGCCGCGCTCGGCCCAGTATTGATCCCCGCTGCCGCCTTCCAGCCCATGGGGGCGGGACAGCAAAAGAGGCAGAGCAAGAAAAACCAAAAAGCCCACGGCCAACGGCCCACTGCCAACTGCCAACTGCCAACTGCCAACGGCCGCGCTCGGACGGCCGACTGCCAAATGCCAACTGCCAACTGCCAACTGCCAACGGCCGCGCTCGGCCCGGTATTGTTCCCCGCTGCCGCCTTCCAGCCCATGGGGGCGGGACAGCAAAAGAGGCAGAGCAAGAAAAACAAAAAAGCCCACGGCCAACGGCCCACTGCCCACTGCCAACTGCCAACTGCCAACGACCGCGCTCGGCCCAGTATTGTTCCCCGCTGCCGCCTTCCAGCCCAGGGGGGCGGGACAGCAAAAGAGGCAGAGGAAGAAAAACAAAAAAGCCCACGGCCAACGGCCAAAGGCTAACTGCCAACTGCCAACTGCCAACTGAAAACAGCCAAGCTCCGCCCAATATTGTTCCCCGCTGCCGCCTTCCAGCCCAGGGGGACAGGACAGCAAAAGAGGCAGAGAAAGAAAAACAAAAAAGCCCATGGCCAACGGCCAACTGCCAAATGCCAACTGCCAACTGCCAACGGCCGCGCTCGGCCCGGTATTGTTCCCCGCTGCCGCCTTCCAGCCCATGGGGGCGGGACAGCAAAAGAGGCAGAGCAAGAAAAACCAAAAAGCCCACGGCCAACGGCCCACTGCCCACTGCCAACTGCCAACTGCCAACGGCCGCGCTCGGACGGCCAACTGCCAAATGCCAACTGCCAACTGCCAACTGCCAACGGCCGCGCTCGGCCCGGTATTGTTCCCCGCTGCCGCCTTCCAGCCCATGGGGGCGGGACAGCAAAAGAGGCAGAGCAAGAAAAACAAAAAAGCCCACGGCCAACGGCCCACTGCCCACTGCCAACTGCCAACTGCCAACGGCCGCGCTCGGCCCAGTATTGTTCCCCGCTGCCGCCTTCCAGCCCAGGGGGACGGGACAGCAAAAGAGGCAGAGGAAGAAAAACAAAAAGCCCACGGCCATCGGCCGTGCTCTGCCCGGTGTTGTTCTCCGGCAGCGGTCTCCCATCCAGGTCCCGACCGGACCCGACCCTGCTTAGCTTCCCAGATCAGACGAGATCGGGCGCCTTCAGGTCGGTGCGGCCTCAGACACTGGGGGGCGCTCCGCAACGCCCCAAGAGGCCGAGCCGAAAACGGCCCCTCCCAGGTCAGGGCGGTCCCTCCTGCTGCCCCTGGGCTTCGCTAGACAGCCCTCTGCAGATCGGGGCGGGGGGCGCGGGGGGGCGAGGGCAGGGGGAGACTGACGGGTCTGGCGCAGGGTCGCGCACACCCCCTCTCCCCCGGCGCAAACACGGAAGTGCCGCACCACAGTCCCACACCCCAGCGAGCAGACCCGCGGGCTGGCGCGCGCTGGGACCGACTTCCAGGGGCGGAGAGTGCGCGCGAGGGGGCCCTGCCCCGCCCCGCGGGAGGGCACGGTGGGGAGGGGCTTGGGGCGGGGCCGGTTCGTGGAAGCCGGGGGACGCGGGGCCGGTCCTTCGCTCGGAGGTCGCGAAGACGTGCGGCCCCCCTGTCTTGGGAGGACCGCTCTGCCCCGATTCCCGTCGGGGCACGAGTGTGGCAGCGGCACCCGCGGGGCCCCAGAACCGGCCGGCCCGTCGCGGGGCCGGCGGCCGGTGGGGCGTTCGGGTGCGGATGCGTGCACTCCCTGCCTGCCCCAGTTTCCTCTGGCGTGTCCTCCCCGCCCCGGGTACTAAGTTTTCCCTCCACGTCGGCACCTCGTTCCGGAGGCGCTATGTAGATCTTCTGTGACTTCGAATGTGAATCCTTTTGAAAACTCGCATTCCTTATTGTGTCTCTGGTAGGAAATAAGAAGGGTTCAAACTATCGATGGAATGCGGACTTCAGATGGAGCTATGTTGCCGAACTCGCTTCCGGTTTCTGCCGGTCTCTGTGCACACGGGCCAACAGTCTATTCTAAGAACCGTAGCATGTGACGCAAACGAAAGAGTTGATTTTCCTTTCCCACATACTCTTGGTTTTTGACCTCTTTTGAGGAGATTTTCAGAGCGTCTCTTGTAGTATCGAAGAGAAGGATTTCCTATCAACACCCTCGTCTTGCTCGTGACTTTCCAAGGAATGTTTCTACTTCTTAATCCTTGAGAATATTTTCTAAAGATTCAGACTTTTGAAAAGTGTCTCTAGATGTCCTCTCATCTGGATTCTTCCATTATGTTCCCGTGAACGAATAGCCAACCGTTTAGATTCTCTTCTTCTGCATATATGGAGAGGATCCAATTTTTCCTTTCCTAGGGTAACGTGGTCATGTACTTGGACAACTTTAGAAGGTGTCCTGAATTCAGAGCCGGTCGGTCAGCAGTTGCGGAGGCAGGCGTGTGAGGGGCGACAGCCTCGGGGACTGAGCCTCCACATCTTCAATCGGACCCTCTCTCCGGGGGCCCCGGGGCAGGGTCCGGGCCGGCCGGGGGCGGGAGCCGGGGCGGGGGCGGAGAGGGCAGAGGGGGCCGCCCCTTGACGGCCGAGGCGGGCGGAGGAGCCCCTCCCGCCTTCCAGCCCAGGGGGGCAGGACAGCAAAAGAGGCAGAGAAAGAAAAACAAAAAAGCCAACTGCCAACTGCCAACTGCCACGCCCGGCATTGTTCCCCGCCAGCGGTCTCCCGGCAGCAGTCTCCCGGCAGCAGTCTCCCAGCAGCGGTCTCCCATCCGGGTCCCGACCCTGCTTAGCTTCCCAGATCAGAGGAGATCCGGCGCCTTCAGGGCGGTGCGGCCTCAGACACTGGGGGGTGCTCTGGGAAGCCCCAAGAGGCCGAGCCAATAAGGGCCCCTCCTCGCCCAGGGCGGTCCCTCCCGCCGCCTCTGCGCTTCGCTATACCCCCCTGTCCCGATTGGGGGCGGCTCGGAGGAAGGAGGGCAGGGGAAGACTGACGGGTCTGGCGCGTGGTCGCCCACACCTCCTGTCCCCTGGCAGAAACACGGAAGCGCCGCACCACCGTCCCACACCCCACCCAGCAGACCGGCGGGCTCGAGCGCGCTGGGACGGACTTCCAGGCGCGGGGACGGGGGGGGGGGGCAGAGGCGGAGAGTGCCCGCGAGGGGGCCCTCCCCCGCCCCGCGCGAGGGCACGGTGGGGAGGGGCTTCGGGGTTGGGCCGGGATGAGGAAGCGGGGCCGCGTGGCCGGTCCTTCGCCCGGAGGTCCCGAAGACGTGAGGCCCCCCTGTCTGGGGAGGACCCCTCTGCCCCGATTCCCGTCGGGGCACGAGTGTGGCAGCGAAACCCGCGGGGCCCCAGAGCCGGCCGGCCCGTCGCTGCGTCGGGCGGCCGGTGGGGCGTTCCGGTGCGGGTGCCTGCGCTCCCTGCCTTCCCCGGTTTCCTCTGGCGTGTCCTCCCCACCCCGGGTACTAATGTTCCCTCCACGTCGGCACCCCTTTCCCCGAGGCGCTATATGGATCTTCTGTGACTTCGAATGTGAATCCTTTTGAAAAATCGCATTCCTTATTGTGTATCTGGTAGGAAATAAGAAGGATTCAAACTATCAATGGAATGCGGACTTCAGTTGGAGCTAACTTGCTGAACTCGCTTCCGGTTTCTGCCGGTCTCCCGTGCACAGGGGCCAACGGTCTATTCTGAGAACCGTAGGAGGTGACTCAAACGAAAGAGGTGATTTTCCATTCCAGCATACTCTTGGTTTTTGACCTCGTTTGAGGAGATTTTCAGAGTGTCTCTTGCAGTATCCAAGAGAAGGATTTCCTGTCAACAGCCTGGCCTAGCTCGTGACTTTCCAAAGACTGTTTCTACTTCTTAATCCTTCAGAATATTTTCAAAGATTTAGATTTTGAAAAGTGTTTCTAGATGTCTTCTCATCTGGATTCTTCCATTATGGTCCCGTGAACGAATAGCGAACCGTTTAGATTCTCTTCTTCTGCATATATGGAGAGGATCCAATTTTTCCTTTCCTAGGGTAACGTGGTCATGTACTTGGACAACTTTAGAATGTGTCCTGAATTCAGAGCCGGTCGGTCAGCAGTTGCGGAGGCAGGCGTGTGAGGGGCGACAGCCTCGGGGACTGAGCCTCCACATCTTCAATCGGACCCTCTCTCCGGGGGCCACGGGGCAGGGTCCGGGCAGGCAGGGGGCGGCAGCCGGGGCGGGGGCTGAGAAGGCGGAGGGGGCCCACCCGCCTTCCAGCCCAGCGGGGCAGAACAGCAAAAGAGGCAGACAAAGAAAAACAAAAAGCCCAAGCCAACGGCCAACGGCTGACTGCCAACTGCCAACTGCCAAGGGCCGCGCTCGGCCCGGTATTGTTCCCCGCTGCCCCCTTCCAGCCCAGGGGGGCGGGACAGCAAAAGAGGCAGAGAAGGAAAAACAGAAAAGCCACAGGCCAACGGCCAACGGCTAACTGCAACTGCCAACTGCCAACTGCCAACTGCCAACGGCCGCGCTCGGCCCAGTATTGTTCCCTGCTGCCGCCTTCCACCCCAAGGGGGCGGGACAGCAAAAGAGGCAGAGAAAGAAAAACAAAAAAGCCCACGGCCAACGGCCAAAGGCTAACTGCCAACTGCCAACTGCCAACTGAAAACAGCCAAGCTCCGCCCAATATTGTTCCCCGCTGCCGCCTTCCAGCCCAGGGGGACAGGACAGCAAAAGAGGCAGAGAAAGAAAAACAAAAAAGCCCATGGCCAACGGCCAACTGCCAAATGCCAACTGCCAACTGCCAACGGCCGCGCTCGGCCCGGTATTGTTCCCCGCTGCCGCCTTCCAGCCCATGGGGGCGGGACAGCAAAAGAGGCAGAGCAAGAAAAACCAAAAAGCCCACGGCCAACGGCCCACTGCCAACTGCCAACTGCCAACTGCCAACGGCCGCGCTCGGACGGCCAACTGCCAAATGCCAACTGCCAACTGCCAACTGCCAACGGCCGCGCTCGGCCCGGTATTGTTCCCCGCTGCCGCCTTCCAGCCCATGGGGGCGGGACAGCAAAAGAGGCAGAGCAAGAAAAACAAAAAAGCCCACGGCCAACGGCCCACTGCCCACTGCCAACTGCCAACTGCCAACGGCCGCGCTCGGCCCAGTATTGTTCCCCGCTGCCGCCTTCCAGCCCAGGGGGACGGGACAGCAAAAGAGGCAGAGGAAGAAAAACAAAAAGCCCACGGCCATCGGCCGTGCTCTGCCCGGTGTTGTTCTCCGGCAGCGGTCTCCCATCCAGGTCCCGACCGGACCCGACCCTGCTTAGCTTCCCAGATCAGACGAGATCGGGCGCCTTCAGGTCGGTGCGGCCTCAGACACTGGGGGGCGCTCCGCAACGCCCCAAGAGGCCAAGCCGAAAACGGCCCCTCCCAGGTCAGGGCGGTCCCTCCTGCTGCCCCTGGGCTTCGCTAGACAGCCCTCTGCAGATCGGGGCGGGGGGCGCGGGGGGGCGAGGGCAGGGGGAGACTGACGGGTCTGGCGCAGGGTCGCGCACACCCCCTCTCCCCCGGCGCAAACACGGAAGTGCCGCACCACAGTCCCACACCCCAGCGAGCAGACCCGCGGGCTGGCGCGCGCTGGGACCGACTTCCAGGGGCGGAGAGTGCGCGCGAGGGGGCCCTGCCCCGCCCCGCGGGAGGGCACGGTGGGGTGGGGCTTGGGGCGGGGCCGGTTCGTGGAAGCCGGGGGACGCGGGGCCGGTCCTTCGCTCGGAGGTCGCAAGACGTGCGGCCCCCCTGTCTTGGGAGGACCGCTGTGCCCCGATTCCCGTCGGGGCACGAGTGTGGCAGCGGCACCCGCGGGGCCCCAGAACCGGCCGGCCCGTCGCGGGGCCGGCGGCCGGTGGGGCGTTCGGGTGCGGATGCGTGCACTCCCTGCCTGCCCCAGTTTCCTCTGGCGTGTCCTCCCCGCCCCGGGTACTAAGTTTTCCCTCCACGTCGGCACCTCGTTCCCGGAGGCGCTATGTAGATCTTCTGTGACTTCCAATGTGAATGCTTTTGAAAACTCGCATTCCTTATTGTGTCTCTGGTAGGAAATAAGAAGGATTCAAACTATCCATGGAATGCGGACTTCAGATGGAGCTATGTTGCCGAACTCGCTTCCGGTTTCTGCCAGTGTCTGTGCACACGGGCCAACAGTCTATTCTAAGAACCGTAGCATGTGACGCAAACGAAAGAGTTGATTTTCCTTTCCCACATACACTTGGTTTTTGACCTCTTTTGAGGAGATTTTCAGAGCGTCTCTTGTAGTATCGAAGAGAAGGATTTCCTATCAACACCCTCGTCTTGCTCGTGACTTTCCAAGGAATGTTTCTACTTCTTAATCCTTGAGAATATTTTCTAAAGATTCAGACTTTTGAAAAGTGTCTCTAGATGTCTTCTCATCTGGATTCTTCCATTATGTTACCGTGAACGAATAGCCAACTGTTTAGATTCTCTTCTTCTGCAAAAATGGAGAGGATCCAATTTTTCCTTTCCTAGGGTAACGTGGTCATGTACTTGGACAACTTTAGAATGTGTCCTGAATTCAGAGCCGGTCGGTCAGCCTTTGCGGAGGCAGGCGTGTGAGGGGCGACAGCCTCAGGGACTGAGCCTCCACATCTTCAATCGGACCCTCTCTCCGGGGGCCACGGGGCAGGGTCCGGGCAGGCCGGGGGCGGCAGCCGGGGCTGGGGCTGAGAAGGCGGAGGGGGCCCACCCGCCTTCCAGCCCAGGGGGGCAGGACAGCAAAAGAGGCAGACAAAGAAAAACAAAAAGCCCAAGCCAACGGCCAACGGCTAACTGCCAACTGCCAACTGCCAAGGGCCGCGCTCGGCCCGGTATTGTTCCCCGCTGCCGCCTTCCAACCCAGGGGGGCGGGACAGCAAAAGAGGCAGAGAAAGAAAAACAAAAAAGCCCATGGCCAACGGCCAACTGCCAAATGCCAACTGCCAACTGCCAACTGCCAACGGCCGCGCTCGGCCCGGTATTGTTCCCCGCTGCCGCCTTCCAGCCCATGGGGGCGGGACAGCAAAAGAGGCAGAGCAAGAAAAACAAAAAAGCCCACGGCCAACGGCCCACTGCCAACTGCCAACTGCCAACTGCCAACTGCCAACGGCCGCGCTCGGCCCAGTATTGATCCCCGCTGCCGCCTTCCAGCCCATGGGGGCGGGACAGCAAAAGAGGCAGAGCAAGAAAAACCAAAAAGCCCACGGCCAACGGCCCACTGCCAACTGCCAACTGCCAACTGCCAACGGCCGCGCTCGGACGGCCAACTGCCAAATGCCAACTGCCAACTGCCAACTGCCAACGGCCGCGCTCGGCCCGGTATTGTTCCCCGCTGCCGCCTTCCAGCCCATGGGGGCGGGACAGCAAAAGAGGCAGAGCAAGAAAAACAAAAAAGCCCACGGCCAACGGCCCACTGCCCACTGCCAACTGCCAACTGCCAACGACCGCGCTCGGCCCAGTATTGTTCCCCGCTGCCGCCTTCCAGCCCAGGGGGGCGGGACAGCAAAAGAGGCAGAGGAAGAAAAACAAAAAAGCCCACGGCCAACGGCCAAAGGCTAACTGCCAACTGCCAACTGCCAACTGAAAACAGCCAAGCTCCGCCCAATATTGTTCCCCGCTGCCGCCTTCCAGCCCAGGGGGACAGGACAGCAAAAGAGGCAGAGAAAGAAAAACAAAAAAGCCCATGGCCAACGGCCAACTGCCAAATGCCAACTGCCAACTGCCAACGGCCGCGCTCGGCCCGGTATTGTTCCCCGCTGCCGCCTTCCACCCCATGGGGGCGGGACAGCAAAAGAGGCAGAGCAAGAAAAACCAAAAAGCCCACGGCCAACGGCCCACTGCCCACTGCCAACTGCCAACTGCCAACGGCCGCGCTCGGACGGCCAACTGCCAAATGCCAACTGCCAACTGCCAACTGCCAACGGCCGCGCTCGGCCCGGTATTGTTCCCCGCTGCCGCCTTCCAGCCCATGGGGGCGGGACAGCAAAAGAGGCAGAGCAAGAAAAACAAAAAAGCCCACGGCCAACGGCCCACTGCCCACTGCCAACTGCCAACTGCCAACGGCCGCGCTCGGCCCAGTATTGTTCCCCGCTGCCGCCTTCCAGCCCAGGGGGACGGGACAGCAAAAGAGGCAGAGGAAGAAAAACAAAAAGCCCACGGCCATCGGCCGTGCTCTGCCCGGTGTTGTTCTCCGGCAGCGGTCTCCCATCCAGGTCCCGACCGGACCCGACCCTGCTTAGCTTCCCAGATCAGACGAGATCGGGCGCCTTCAGGTCGGTGCGGCCTCAGACACTGGGGGGCGCTCCGCAACGCCCCAAGAGGCCGAGCCGAAAACGGCCCCTCCCAGGTCAGGGCGGTCCCTCCTGCTGCCCCTGGGCTTCGCTAGACAGCCCTCTGCAGATCGGGGCGGGGGGCGCGGGGGGGCGAGGGCAGGGGGAGACTGACGGGTCTGGCGCAGGGTCGCGCACACCCCCTCTCCCCCGGCGCAAACACGGAAGTGCCGCACCACAGTCCCACACCCCAGCGAGCAGACCCGCGGGCTGGCGCGCGCTGGGACCGACTTCCAGGGGCGGAGAGTGCGCGCGAGGGGGCCCTGCCCCGCCCCGCGGGAGGGCACGGTGGGGAGGGGCTTGGGGCGGGGCCGGTTCGTGGAAGCCGGGGGACGCGGGGCCGGTCCTTCGCTCGGAGGTCGCGAAGACGTGCGGCCCCCCTGTCTTGGGAGGACCGCTCTGCCCCGATTCCCGTCGGGGCACGAGTGTGGCAGCGGCACCCGCGGGGCCCCAGAACCGGCCGGCCCGTCGCGGGGCCGGCGGCCGGTGGGGCGTTCGGGTGCGGATGCGTGCACTCCCTGCCTGCCCCAGTTTCCTCTGGCGTGTCCTCCCCGCCCCGGGTACTAAGTTTTCCCTCCACGTCGGCACCTCGTTCCCGGAGGCGCTATGTAGACCTTCTGTGACTTCGAATGTGAATCCTTTTGAAAAATCGCATTCCTTATTGTGTATCTGGTAGGAAATAAGAAGGGTTCAAACTATGGATGGAATGCGGACTTCAGATGGAGCTATGTTGCTGAACTCGCTTCGGGTTTCTGCCGGTCTCCGTGCACAGGGGCCACCAGTCTATTCTGAGAACCGTAGCATGTGACACAAACGAAAGGGTTGATTTTCCTTTCCAACATACTCTTGGTTTTTGACCTCGTTTGAGGAGATTTTCAGAGCGTCTCTTGTAGCATCGAAGAGAAGGATTTCCTATCAACACCCTCGTCTTGCTCGTGACTTTCCAAGGAATGTTTCTACTTCTTAATCCTTGAGAATACTTTCTAAAGATTCAGACTTTTGAAAAGTGTCTCTAGATGTCTTCTCATCTGGATTCTTCCATTATGTTCCCGTGAACGAATAGCCAACCGTTTAGATTCTCTTCTTCTGCATATATGGATAGGATCCAATATTTCCTTTCCTAGGGTAACGTGGTCATGTACTTGGACAACTTTAGAATGTGTCCTGAATTCAGAGCAGGTCGGTCAGAAGTTGCAGAGGCAGGCGTGTGAGGGGTGACAGCCCCGGGGACTGAGCCTCCACATCTCCAATCGGAACCTCTCTCCGGGGGCCGCGGGGCAGGGTCCGGGCCGGGCGGGGGCGGGAGCCGGGGCGGGGACGGAGAGGGCAGAGGGGGCCGCCCCTTCAGGGCCGAGGCGGGCGGAGGAGCCCCTCCCGCCTTCCAGCCCAGGGGGGCAGGACAGCAAAAGAGGCAGAGAAAGAAAAACAAAAAAGCCACCTGACACCTGACACCTGCCACCTGCCACCTGCCACGCCCGGCATTGTTCCCCGTCAGCAGTCTCCCGGCAGCTGTCTCCCTGGCAGCAGTCTCCCATGCGGGTCCCGACCGGCCCCAACCCTGCTTAGCTTCCCAGATCCGAGGAGATCCGGCGCCTTCAGGGCAGTGCGGCCTCAGACACTGGGGGGCGCTCCGGGAAGACCCAAGATTCCTAGCCAATAAGGGCCCCTCCCCGCCCAGGGCGGTCCCTCCCGCCGCCTCTACGCTTTGCTAGACCCCCCTGTCCGCATCAGGGCGGGGGGCGCGAGGGAGGAGGGCAGGGGGATACTGACTGGTCTGAGGCGCGGTCGCCCACACCTCCTCTCCCTAGGCGGAAACACGGAAGCGCCGCACCACAGTCCCACACCCCAGCGAGCAGACGCGCGTGCTCGGGCACGCTGGGACGGACTTCCAGGCCTGGGGAACGGGCGCCAGAGGCGGAGAGTGCGCGCGAGGGGGCCCTGCCCCGCCCCGCGGGAGGGCTCGGTGGGGAGGGGCTTCCGGGCGGGGTCGGGTCGAGGAAGCGGGGCCGCGGGGCCAGTCCTTCCCCGGAGGTCCCGAAGACGTCCAGCTCTCCTGTCTGGGGAGGACCGCTCTGCCCCGATTCCCGTCGGGGCACGAGTGTGGCAGCGGCACCCGCGGGGCACCAGAGCCTACCGGCACGTCCCTGGGGCGGGCGGCCGCTGGGGCATTGGGGTGCGGCTGCCTGCGCTCCCTGCCTTCCCCGGTTTCCTCTGGCGTGTCCTCCCCGCCCCGGGTACGAAGTTTTCCGTACACGTCGGAACCCCTTTTTCCGAGGCCCTATGTAGATCCTCTGTGACTTCGGATGTGAATCCTGTTGAAAAATCGCTATCCTTATTGTGTGTCTGGTAGGAAATAAGAAGGATTCAAACTATCGATGGAATGCGGACTTCAGATGGAGGTATCTTGCTGAACTCGCTTCGGGTTTCTGCCGGTCTCCCGTGCACACGGGCAAACAGTCTATTCTGAGAACCGTAGCAGGTGACGCAAACGAAAGAGGTGATTTTCCTTTCCAACATACTCTTGGTTTTTGACCTCGTTTGAGGAGATTTTCAGAGCGTCTCTTGCAGCATCGAAGAGAAGGATTTCCTATCAACACCCTGGTCTGGCTCGTGACTTTCCAAAGAATGTTTCTACTTCTTAATCCTTCAGAATATTTTCTAAAGATTCAGACTTTTGAAAAGTGTCTCTAGATGTCTTCTCATCTGGATTCTTCCATTATGTTCCCGTGAATGAAGAGCAAGAAAAACAAAAAAGCCCGCCGCCAACGGCCAACTGCCAACTGCCAACTGCCAACGGCCGTGCTCGGCCCCGTATTGTTCCCTGCTGCCACCTTCCAGCCCAGGGGAGTGGGACAGCAAAAGAGGCAGAGAAAGAAAAACAAAAAAGCCTACGGACAACGGCCAACTGCCAGCTGCCATCTGCCAACTGCCAACAGCCAAGCTCGGCCCGGTATTGTTACCTACTGCGGACTTCCAGCCCAGGGGGCGGGACAGCAAAAGAGGCAGAGCAACAAAAACAAAAAAGCCCGCCGCCAACGGCCAACTGCCAAGTGCCAACTGCCAAGTGCCAACGGCCACGCTCGGCCCAGTATTGTACCCCGCTGCCGCCTTCCACCCCAGACGGGCGGGACAGCAAAAGAGGCAGAGAAAGAAAAACAAAAAAGCCCACGGCCAACGGCCCACTGCCAACTGGCAAGTGCCAACTCCAACTGCCAACGGCCACGCTCGGCCCAGTATTTTTCCCCGCTGCCGCCTTCCACCCCAGGGGGGCGGGACAGCAAAAGAGGCAGAGAAAGAAAAACAAAAAAGCCCACGGCCAATGGCCGTGCTCTGCCCGGTATTGTTCTCCGGCAGGGGTCTCCCATCCAGGTCCCGACCGGACCCGACCCTGCTTAGCTTCCCAGATCAGACGAGATCCGTCTCCTTCAGGGCGGTGCGGCCTCAGACACTGGGTGGCGCTCCGCAACACCCCAAGACGCCGAGCAAATAACGGCCCCTCCCCGCTCAGGGCGGTCCCTCCCGCTGCCCCTGGGCTTCGCTAGACCCCCCTGTGCAGTTCGGGGCGGGGGGCCCGGGGGAGCGAGGGCTGGGGGAGACTAACGGGTCTGGCGCAGGGTCGGGCACACCCCCTCTCCCCGGGTGAAAAACACGGAAGTGCCGCACCACAGTCCACACCCCAGCGAGCAGACCCACGGGCTGGCGAGCGCTGGGACGGACTTCCAGGGGCCGAGAGTGCGCGCGAGGGGGCCCTACCCCGCCCCGCGGGAGGGCACGGTGGGGAGGGGATTGGGGCGGGGCCAGGACGTGGAAGCTGGGAGGCCGGCCGGTCTTTCGCTCGGAGGTCGCGAAGACATGCGGCCCCCCTGTCTTGGGAGGACCGCTCTGCCCCGATTCCCGTCGGGGCACGAGTGTGGCAGCGGCACCCGCGGGGCCCCGGAACCGGCCGTCCCGTCGCTGGGCCGGCGGCCGGTGGGGCGTTCGGGTGCGGATGCGTGCACTCCCTGCCTGCCCCAGTTTCCTCTGGCGTGTCCTCCCCGCCCCGGGTACTAAGTTTTCCCTCCACGTCGGCACCTCGTTCCCGGAGGCGCTATGTAGACCTTCTGTGACTTCGAATGTGAATCCTTTTGAAAAATCGCATTCCTTATTGTGTATCTGGTAGGAAATAAGAAGGGTTCAAACTATGGATGGAATGCGGACCTCAGATGGAGCTATGTTGCTGAACTCGCTTCCGGTTTCTGCCGGTCTCTGTGCACAGGGGCCAACAGTCTATTCTGAGAACCGTAGCAGGTGAGGCAAACGAAAGAGTTGATTTTCCTTTCCCACATACTCTTGGTTTTTGACCTCGTTTGAGGAGATTTTCAGAGCGTCTCTTGTAGTATCGAAGAGAAGGATTTCCTATCAACACCCTCGTCTTGCTCGTGACTTTCCAAGGAATGTTTCTACTTCTTAATCCTTGAGAACATTTTCTAAAGATTCAGACTTTTGAAAAGTGTCTCTAGATGTCTTCTCATCTGGATTCTTCCATTATGTTCCCGTGAACGAATAGCCAACCGTTTAGATTCTCTTCTTCTGCATATATGGAGAGGATCCAATTTTTCCTTTCCTAGGGTAACGTGGTCATGTACTTGGACAACATTAGAATGTGTCCTGAATTCAGAGCCGGTCGGTCAGCAGTTGCGGAGGCAGGCGTGTGAGGGGCGACAGCCTAGGGGACTGAGCCTCCACATCTCCAATCGGACCCTCTCTCCGGGGGCCCCGGGGCAGGGTCCGGGCCGGCCGGGGCCGGGAGCCGGGGCGGGGGCGGAGAGGGCAGAGGGGGCCGCCCCTTGACGGCCGAGGCGGGCGGAGGAGCCCCTCCCGCCTTCCAGCCCAGGGGGGCAGGACAGCAAAAGAGGCAGAGAAAGAAAAACAAAAAAGCCAACTGCCAACTGCCAACTGCCACGCCCGGCATTGTTCCCCGCCAGCGGTCTCCCGGCAGCAGTCTCCCGGCAGCAGTCTCCCAGCAGCGGTCTCCCATCCGGGTCCCGACCCTGCTTAGCTTCCCAGATCAGAGGAGATCCGGCGCCTTCAGGGCGGTGCGGCCTCAGACACTGGGGGGTCCTCTGGGAAGCCCCAAGAGGCCGAGCCAATAAGGGCCCCTCCTCGCCCAGGGCGGTCCCTCCCGCCGCCTCTGCGATTCGCTATACCCCCCTGTCCCGATTGGGGGGGGCTCGGAGGGAGGAGGGCAGGGGAAGACTGACGGGTCTGGCGCGTGGTCGCCCACACCTCCTGTCCCCTGGCAGAAACACGGAAGCGCCGCACCACCGTCCCACACCCCACCCAGCAGACCGGCGGGCTCCAGCGCGCTGGGACGGACTTCCAGGCGCGGGGACGGGAGGGGGGGGGGAGGCCAGAGGCGGAGAGTGCCCGCGAGGGGGCCCTCCCCCGCCCCGCGCGAGGGCACGGTGGGGAGGGGCTTCGGGGTTGGGCCGGGATGAGGAAGCGGGGCCGCGGGGCCGGTCCTTCGCCCGGAGGTCCCGAAGACGTGAGGCCCCCCTGTCTGGGGAGGACCCCTCTGCCCCGATTCCCGTCGGGGCACGAGTGTGGCAGCGACACCCGCGGGGCCCCAGAGCCGGCCGGCCCGTCGCTGCGTCGGGCGGCCGGTGGGGCGTTCGGGTGCGGGTGCCTGCGCTCCCTGCCTTCCCCGGTTTCCTCTGGCGTGTCCTCCCCACCCCGGGTACTAATGTTCCCTCCACGTCGGCACCCCTTTCCCCGAGGCGCTATATGGATCTTCTGTGACTTCGAATGTGAACCCTTTTAAAAACTCGCATTCCTTATTGTGTATCTGGTAGGAAATAAGAAGGATTCAAACTATCGATGGAATGCGGACTTCAGATGGAGCTAACTTGCTGAACTCGCTTCGGGTTTCTGCCGGTCTCCCGTGCACAGGGGCCAACGGTCTATTCTGAGAACCGTAGGAGGTGACTCAAACGAAAGAGGTGATTTTCCATTCCAGCATACTCTTGGTTTTTGACCTCGTTTGAGGAGATTTTCAGAGTGTCTCTTGCAGTATCCAAGAGAAGGATTTCCTGTCAACAGCCTGGTCTAGCTCGTGACTTTCCAAAGAATGTTTCTACTTCTTAATCCTTCAGAATATTTTCAAGGATTTAGATTTTGAAAAGTGTTTCTAGATGTCTTCTCACCTGGATTCTTCAATTCTGTTCCCGTGAACGAAGAGCCAACTGTTTAGATTCTCTTCCTCTGCAAATATGGATAGGATCCAATTTTTCCTTTCCTAGGGTAACCTGGTCATGTACTTGGACAACTTTAGAATGTGTCCTGAATTCAGAGCCGATCGGTCAGCAGTTGCGGAGGCAGGCGTGTGAGGGGCGACAGCCTCGGGGACTGAGCCTCCACATCTTCAATCGGACCCTCTCTCCGGGGGCCACGGGGCAGGGTCCGGGCAGGCCGGGCGCGGCAGCCGGGGCGGGGGCTGAGAAGGCGGAGGGGGCCCACCCGCCTTCCAGCCCAGGGGGGCAGGACAGCAAAAGAGGCAGACAAAGAAAAACAAAAAGCCCAAGCCAACGGCCAACGGCTAACTGCCAACTGCCAACTGCCAACTGCCAAGGGCCGCGCTCGGCCCGGTATTGTTCCTCGCTGCCGCCTTCAAGCCCAGGGGGGCGAGACGGCAAAAGAGGCAGAGAAGGAAAAACAGAAAAGCCACAGGCCAACGGCCAACGGCTAACTGCCAACTGCCAACTGCCAACTGCCAACGGCCGCGCTCGGCCCAGTATTGTTCCCCGCTGCCGCCTTCCAGCCCAGGGGGACGGGACAGCAAAAGAGGCAGAGCAAGAAAAACAAAAAAGCCCACGGCCAACGGCCCACTGCCAACTGCCAACTGCCAACTGCCAACGGCCGCGCTCGGCCCAGTATTGTTCCCCGCTGCCGCCTTCCACCCCAGGGGGGCGGGACAGCAAAAGAGGCAGAGGAAGAAAAACAAAAAACCCCACGGCCAACGGCCAACGGCTAACTGCCAACTGCCAACTGCCAACTGCCAAAGGCCGTGCTCGGCCCAGTATTGTTCCCCGCTGCCGCCTTCCAGCCCAAGGTGGCGGGACAGCAAAAGAGGCAGAGGAAGAAAAACAAAAAAGCCCACGGCCATCGGCCGTGCTCTGCCCGGTGTTGTTCTCCGGCAGCGGTCTCCCATCCAGGTCCCGACCGGACCCGACCCTGCTTAGCTTCCCAGATCAGACGAGATCGGGCGCCTTCAGGGCGGTGCGGCCTCAGACACTGGGGGGCGCTCCGCAACGCCCCAAGAGGCCGAGTCGAAAACGGCCCGTCCCAGCTCAGGGCGGTCCCTCCTGCTGCCCCTGGGCTTCGCTAGACAGCCCTCTGCAGATCGGGGCGGGGGGCGCGGGGGGGCGAGGGCAGGGGGAGACTGACGGGTCTGGCGCAGGGTCGCGCACACCCCCTCTCCCCCGGCGCAAACACGGAAGTGCCGCACCACAGTCCCACACCCCAGCGAGCAGACCCGCGGGCTGGCGCGCGCTGGGACGGACTTCCAGGGGCGGAGAGTGCGCGCGAGGGGGCCCTGCCCCGCCCCGCGGGAGGGCACGGTGGGGAGGGGCTTGGGGCGGGGCCGGGACGTGGAAGCGGGGACGCGGGGCCGGTCCTTCGCTCGGAGGTCGCGAAGACGTGCGGCCCCCCTGTCTTGGGAGGACCGCTCTGCCCCGATTCCCGTCGGGGCACGAGTGTGGCAGCGGCACCCGCGGGGCCCCAGAACCGGCCGGCCCGTCGCGGGGCCGGCGGCCGGTGGGGCGTTCGGGTGCGGATGCGTGCACTCCCTGCCTGCCCCAGTTTCCTCTGGCGTGTCCTCCCCGCCCCGGGTACTAAGTTTTCCCTCCACGTCGGCACCTCGTTCCCGGAGGCGCTATGTAGATCTTCTGTGACTTCGAATGTGAATCCTTTTGAAAACTCGCATTCCTTATTGTGTCTCTGGTAGGTAGGAAATAAGAAGGGTTGAAACTATCGATGGAATGCGGACCTCAGATGGAGCTATGTTGCTGAACTCGCTTCCGGTTTCTGCCGGTCTCTGTGCACAGGGGCCAACAGTCTATTCTGAGAACCGTAGCAGGTGAGGCAAACGAAAGAGTTGATTTTCCTTTCCCACATACTCTTGGTTTTTGACCTCGTTTGAGGAGATTTTCAGAGCGTCTCTTGTAGTATCGAAGAGAAGGATTTCCTATCAACACCCTCGTCTTGCTCGTGACTTTCCAAGGAATGTTTCTACTTCTTAATCCTTGAGAACATTTTCTAAAGATTCAGACTTTTGAAAAGTGTCTCTAGATGTCTTCTCATCTGGATTCTTCCATTATGTTCCCGTGAACGAATAGCCAACCGTTTAGATTCTCTTCTTCTGCATATATGGAGAGGATCCAATTTTTCCTTTCCTAGGGTAACGTGGTCATGTACTTGGACAACATTAGAATGTGTCCTGAATTCAGAGCCGGTCGGTCAGCAGTTGCGGAGGCAGGCGTGTGAGGGGCGACAGCCTCGGGGACTGAGCCTCCACATCTCCAATCGGACCCTCTCTCCGGGGGCCCCGGGGCAGGGTCCGGGCCGGCCGGGGCCGGGAGCCGGGGCGGGGGCGGAGAGGGCAGAGGGGGCCGCCCCTTGATGGCCGAGGCGGGCGGAGGAGCCCCTCCCGCCTTCCAGCCCAGGGGGGCAGGACAGCAAAAGAGGCAGAGAAAGAAAAACAAAAAAGCCAACTGCCAACTGCCAACTGCCACGCCCGGCATTGTTCCCCGCCAGCGGTCTCCCGGCAGCAGTCTCCCGGCAGCAGTCTCCCAGCAGCGGTCTCCCATCCGGGTCCCGACCCTGCTTAGCTTCCCAGATCAGAGGAGATCCGGCGCCTTCAGGGCGGTGCGGCCTCAGACACTGGGGGGTCCTCTGGGAAGCCCCAAGAGGCCGAGCCAATAAGGGCCCCTCCTCGCCCAGGGCGGTCCCTCCCGCCGCCTCTGTGATTCGCTATACCCCCCTGTCCCGATTGGGGGGGGCTCGGAGGGAGGAGGGCAGGGGAAGACTGACGGGTCTGGCGCGTGGTCGCCCACACCTCCTGTCCCCTGGCAGAAACACGGAAGCGCCGCACCACCGTCCCACACCCCACCCAGCAGACCGGCGGGCTCCAGCGCGCTGGGACGGACTTCCAGGCGCGGGGACGGGAGGGGGGGGGAGGCCAGAGGCGGAGAGTGCCCGCGAGGGGGCCCTCCCCCGCCCCGCGCGAGGGCACGGTGGGGAGGGGCTTCGGGGTTGGGCCGGGATGAGGAAGCGGGGCCGCGGGGCCGGTCCTTCGCCCGGAGGTCCCGAAGACGTGAGGCCCCCCTGTCTGGGGAGGACCCCTCTGCCCCGATTCCCGTCGGGGCACGAGTGTGGCAGCGACACCCGCGGGGCCCCAGAGCCGGCCGGCCCGTCGCTGCGTCGGGCGGCCGGTGGGGCGTTCGGGTGCGGGTGCCTGCGCTCCCTGCCTTCCCCGGTTTCCTCTGGCGTGTCCTCCCCACCCCGGGTACTAATGTTCCCTCCACGTCGGCACCCCTTTCCCCGAGGCGCTATATGGATCTTCTGTGACTTCGAATGTGAACCCTTTTAAAAACTCGCATTCCTTATTGTGTATCTGGTAGGAAATAAGAAGGATTCAAACTATCGATGGAATGCGGACTTCAGATGGAGCTAACTTGCTGAACTCGCTTCGGGTTTCTGCCGGTCTCCCGTGCACAGGGGCCAACGGTCTATTCTGAGAACCGTAGGAGGTGACTCAAACGAAAGAGGTGATTTTCCATTCCAGCATACTCTTGGTTTTTGACCTCGTTTGAGGAGATTTTCAGAGTGTCTCTTGCAGTATCCAAGAGAAGGATTTCCTGTCAACAGCCTGGTCTAGCTCGTGACTTTCCAAAGAATGTTTCTACTTCTTAATCCTTCAGAATATTTTCAAGGATTTAGATTTTGAAAAGTGTTTCTAGATGTCTTCTCACCTGGATTCTTCAATTCTGTTCCCGTGAACGAAGAGCCAACTGTTTAGATTCTCTTCCTCTGCAAATATGGATAGGATCCAATTTTTCCTTTCCTAGGGTAACCTGGTCATGTACTTGGACAACTTTAGAATGTGTCCTGAATTCAGAGCCGATCGGTCAGCAGTTGCGGAGGCAGGCGTGTGAGGGGCGACAGCCTCGGGGACTGAGCCTCCACATCTTCAATTGGACCCTCTCTCCGGGGGCCACGGGGCAGGCTCCGGGCAGGCCGGGGGCGGCAGCCGGGGCGGGGGCTGAGAAGGCGGAGGGGGCCCACCCGCCTTCCAGCCCAGGGGGGCAGGACAGCAAAAGAGGCAGACAAAGAAAAACAAAAAGCCCAAGCCAACGGCCAACGGCTAACTGCCAACTGCCAACTGCCAACTGCCAAGGGCCGCGCTCGGCCCGGTATTGTTCCCCGCTGCCGCCTTCAAGCCCAGGGGGGCGAGACGGCAAAAGAGGCAGAGAAGGAAAAACAGAAAAGCCACAGGCCAACGGCCAACGGCTAACTGCCAACTGCCAACTGCCAACTGCCAACGGCCGCGCTCGGCCCAGTATTGTTCCCCGCTGCCGCCTTCCAGCCCAGGGGGACGGGACAGCAAAAGAGGCAGAGCAAGAAAAACAAAAAAGCCCACGGCCAACGGCCCACTGCCAACTGCCAACTGCCAACTGCCAACGGCCGCGCTCGGCCCAGTATTGTTCCCCGCTGCCGCCTTCCACCCCAGGGGGGCGGGACAGCAAAAGAGGCAGAGGAAGAAAAACAAAAAACCCCACGGCCAACGGCCAACGGCTAACTGCCAACTGCCAACTGCCAACTGCCAAAGGCCGTGCTCGGCCCAGTATTGTTCCCCGCTGCCGCCTTCCAGCCCAGGGTGGCGGGACAGCAAAAGAGGCAGAGGAAGAAAAACAAAAAACCCCACGGCCAACGGCCAACGGCTAACTGCCAACTGCCAACTGCCAACTGCCAAAGGCCGTGCTCGGCCCAGTATTGTTCCCCGCTGCCGCCTTCCAGCCCAGGGTGGCGGGACAGCAAAAGAGGCAGAGGAAGAAAAACAAAAAAGCCCACGGCCATCGGCCGTGCTCTGCCCGGTGTTGTTCTCCGGCAGCGGTCTCCCATCCAGGTCCCGACCGGACCCGACCCTGCTTAGCTTCCCAGATCAGACGAGATCGGGCGCCTTCAGGGCGGTGCGGCCTCAGACACTGGGGGGCGCTCCGCAACGCCCCAAGAGGCCGAGTCGAAAACGGCCCGTCCCAGCTCAGGGCGGTCCCTCCTGCTGCCCCTGGGCCTCGCTAGACAGCCCTCTGCAGATCGGGGCGGGGGGCGCGGGGGGGCGAGGGCAGGGGGAGACTGACGGGTCTGGCGCAGGGTCGCGCACACCCCCTCTCCCCCGGCGCAAACACGGAAGTGCCGCACCACAGTCCCACACCCCAGCGAGCAGACCCGCGGGCTGGCGCGCGCTGGGACGGACTTCCAGGGGCGGAGAGTGCGCGCGAGGGGGCCCTGCCCCGCCCCGCGGGAGGGCACGGTGGGGAGGGGCTTGGGGCGGGGCCGGGACGTGGAAGCGGGGACGCGGGGCCGGTCCTTCGCTCGGAGGTCGCGAAGACGTGCGGCCCCCCTGTCTTGGGAGGACCGCTCTGCCCCGATTCCCGTCGGGGCACGAGTGTGGCAGCGGCACCCGCGGGGCCCCAGAACCGGCCGGCCCGTCGCGGGGCCGGCGGCCGGTGGGGCGTTCGGGTGCGGATGCGTGCACTCCCTGCCTGCCCCAGTTTCCTCTGGCGTGTCCTCCCCGCCCCGGGTACTAAGTTTTCCCTCCACGTCGGCACCTCGTTCCCGGAGGCGCTATGTAGATCTTCTGTGACTTCGAATGTGAATCCTTTTGAAAACTCGCATTCCTTATTGTGTCTCTGGTAGGTAGGAAATAAGAAGGGTTGAAACTATCGATGGAATGCGGACCTCAGATGGAGCTATGTTGCTGAACTCGCTTCCGGTTTCTGCCGGTCTCTGTGCACAGGGGCCAACAGTCTATTCTGAGAACCGTAGCATGTGACACAAACGAAAGGGTTGATTTTCCTTTCCAACATACTCTTGGTTTTTGACCTCGTTTGAGGAGATTTTCAGAGCGTCTCTTGTAGCATCGAAGAGAAGGATTTCCTATCAACACCCTCGTCTTGCTCGTGACTTTCCAAGGAATGTTTCTACTTCTTAATCCTTGAGAATATTTTCTAAAGATTCAGACTTTTGAAAAGTGTCTCTAGATGTCTTCTCATCTGGATTCTTCCATTATGTTCCTGTGAATGAATATCCAACCGTTTAGATTCTCTTCTTCTGCATATATGGATAGGATCCAATATTTCCTTTCCTAGGGTAACGTGGTCATGTACTTGGACAACTTTAGAATGTGTCCTGAATTCAGAGCAGGTCGGTCAGAAGTTGCAGAGGCAGGCGTGTGAGGGGTGACAGCCCCGGGGACTGAGCCTCCACATCTCCAATCGGAACCTCTCTCCGGGGGCCGCGGGGCAGGGTCCGGGCCGGGCGGGGGCGGGAGCCGGGGCGGGGACGGAGAGGGCAGAGGGGGCCGCCCCTTCAGGGCCGAGGCGGGCGGAGGAGCCCCTCCCGCCTTCCAGCCCAGGGGGGCAGGACAGCAAAAGAGGCAGAGAAAGAAAAACAAAAAAGCCACCTGCCACCTGACACCTGCCACCTGCCACCTGACACCTGCCACCTGACACCTGCCACGCCCGGCATTGTTCCCCGTCAGCAGTCTCCCGGCAGCTGTCTCCCTGGCAGCAGTCTCTCATGCGGGTCCCGACCAGCCCCAACCCTGCTTAGCTTCCCAGATCAGAGGAGATCCGGCGCCTTCAGGGCAGTGCGGCCTCAGACACTGGGGGGCGCTCCGGGAAGACCCAAGATTCCTAGCCAATAAGGGCCCCTCCCCGCCCAGGGCGGTCCCTCCCGCCGCCTCTACGCTTTGCTAGACCCCCCTGTCCGCATCAGGGCGGGGGGCGCGAGGGAGGAGGGCAGGGGCATACTGACTGGTCTGAGGCGCGGTCGCCCACACCTCCTCTCCCTAGGCGGAAACACGGAAGCGCCGCACCACAGTCCCACACCCCAGCGAGCAGACGCGCGTGCTCGGGCACGCTGGGACGGACTTCCAGGCCTGGGGAACGGGCGCCAGAGGCGGAGAGTGCGCGCGAGGGGGCCCTGCCCCGCCCCGCGGGAGGGCTCGGTGGGGAGGGGCTTCCGGGCGGGGTCGGGTCGAGGAAGCGGGGCCGCGGGGCCAGTCCTTCCCCGGAGGTCCCGAAGACGTCCAGCTCTCCTGTCTGGGGAGGACCGCTCTGCCCCGATTCCCGTCGGGGCACGAGTGTGGCAGCGGCACCCGCGGGGCACCAGAGCCTACCGGCACGTCCCTGGGGCGGGCGGCCGCTGGGGCATTCGGGTGCGGCTGCCTGCGCTCCCTGCCTTCCCCGGTTTCCTCTGGCGTGTCCTCCCCGCCCCGGGTACGAAGTTTTCCGTACACGTCGGAACCCCTTTTTCCGAGGCCCTATGTAGATCCTCTGTGACTTCGGATGTGAATCCTGTTGAAAAATCGCTATCCTTATTGTGTGTCTGGTAGGAAATAAGAAGGATTCAAACTATCGATGGAATGCGGACTTCAGATGGAGGTATCTTGCTGAACTCGCTTCGGGTTTCTGCCGGTCTCCCGTGCACACGGGCAAACAGTCTATTCTGAGAACCGTAGCAGGTGACGCAAACGAAAGAGGTGATTTTCCTTTCCAACATACTCTTGGTTTTTGACCTCGTTTGAGGAGATTTTCAGAGCGTCTCTTGCAGCATCGAAGAGAAGGATTTCCTATCAACACCCTGGTCTGGCTCGTGACTTTCCAAAGAATGTTTCTACTTCTTAATCCTTGAGAATATTTTCTAAAGATTCAGACTTTTGAAAAGTGTCTCTAGATGTCTTCTCATCTGGATTCTTCCATTATGTTCCCGTGAATGAAGAGCAAGAAAAACAAAAAAGCCCGCCGCCAACGGCCAACTGCCAACTGCCAACTGCCAACGGCCGTGCTCGGCCCCGTATTGTTCCCTGCTGCCACCTTCCAGCCCAGGGGAGCGGGACAGCAAAAGAGGCAGAGAAAGAAAAACAAAAAAGCCTACGGCCAACGGCCAACTGCCAGCTGCCATCTGCCAACTGCCAACAGCCAAGCTCGGCCCGGTATTGTTACCTGCTGCGGACTTCCAGCCCAGGGGGCGGGACAGCAAAAGAGGCAGAGCAACAAAAACAAAAAAGCCCGCCGCCAACGGCCAACTGCCAAGTGCCAACTGCCAAGTGCCAACGGCCACGCTCGGCCCAGTATTGTACCCCGCTGCCGCCTTCCACCCCAGACGGGCGGGACAGCAAAAGAGGCAGAGAAAGAAAAACAAAAAAGCCCACGGCCAACGGCCCACTGCCAACTGGCAAGTGCCAACTCCAACTGCCAACGGCCACGCTCGGCCCAGTATTTTTCCCCGCTGCCGCCTTCCACCCCAGGGGGGCGGGACAGCAAAAGAGGCAGAGAAAGAAAAACAAAAAAGCCCACGGCCAATGGCCGTGCTCTGCCCGGTATTGTTCTCCGGCAGGGGTCTCCCATCCAGGTCCCGACCGGACCCGACCCTGCTTAGCTTCCCAGATCAGACGAGATCCGTCTCCTTCAGGGCGGTGCGGCCTCAGACACTGGGTGGCGCTCCGCAACACCCCAAGACGCCGAGCAAATAACGGCCCCTCCCCGCTCAGGGCGGTCCCTCCCGCTGCCCCTGGGCTTCGCTAGACCCCCCTGTGCAGTTCGGGGCGGGGGGCCCGGGGGAGCGAGGGCTGGGGGAGACTAACGGGTCTGGCGCAGGGTCGGGCACACCCCCTCTCCCCGGGTGAAAAACACGGAAGTGCCGCACCACAGTCCACACCCCAGCGAGCAGACCCACGGGCTGGCGAGCGCTGGGACGGACTTCCAGGGGCCGAGAGTGCGCGCGAGGGGGCCCTACCCCGCCCCGCGGGAGGGCACGGTGGGGAGGGGATTGGGGCGGGGCCAGGACGTGGAAGCTGGGAGGCCGGCCGGTCCTTCGCTCGGAGGTCGCGAAGACATGCGGCCCCCCTGTCTTGGGAGGACCGCTCTGCCCCGATTCCCGTCGGGGCACGAGTGTGGCAGCGGCACCCGCGGGGCCCCGGAACCGGCCGTCCCGTCGCTGGGCCGGCGGCCGGTGGGGCGTTCGGGTGCGGATGCGTGCACTCCCTGCCTGCCCCAGTTTCCTCTGGCGTGTCCTCCCCGCCCCGGGTACTAAGTTTTCCCTCCACGTCGGCACCTCGTTCCCGGAGGCGCTATGTAGACCTTCTGTGACTTCGAATGTGAATCCTTTTGAAAAATCGCATTCCTTATTGTGTATCTGGTAGGAAATAAGAAGGGTTCAAACTATGGATGGAATGCGGACTTCAGATGGAGCTATGTTGCTGAACTCGCTTCGGGTTTCTGCCGGTCTCCGTGCACAGGGGCCACCAGTCTATTCTGAGAACCGTAGCATGTGACACAAACGAAAGGGTTGATTTTCCTTTCCAACATACTCTTGGTTTTTGACCTCGTTTGAGGAGATTTTCAGAGCGTCTCTTGTAGCATCGAAGAGAAGGATTTCCTATCAACACCCTCGTCTTGCTCGTGACTTTCCAAGGAATGTTTCTACTTCTTAATCCTTGAGAATATTTTCTAAAGATTCAGACTTTTGAAAAGTGTCTCTAGATGTCTTCTCATCTGGATTCTTCCATTATGTTCCTGTGAATGAATAGCCAACCGTTTAGATTCTCTTCTTCTGCATATATGGATAGGATCCAATATTTCCTTTCCTAGGGTAACGTGGTCATGTACTTGGACAACTTTAGAATGTGTCCTGAATTCAGAGCAGGTCGGTCAGAAGTTGCAGAGGCAGGCGTGTGAGGGGTGACAGCCCCGGGGACTGAGCCTCCACATCTCCAATCGGAACCTCTCTCCGGGGGCCGCGGGGCAGGGTCCGGGCCGGGCGGGGGCGGGAGCCGGGGCGGGGACGGAGAGGGCAGAGGGGGCCGCCCCTTCAGGGCCGAGGCGGGCGGAGGAGCCCCTCCCGCCTTCCAGCCCAGGGGGGCAGGACAGCAAAAGAGGCAGAGAAAGAAAAACAAAAAAGCCACCTGCCACCTGACACCTGCCACCTGCCACCTGACACCTGCCACCTGACACCTGCCACGCCCGGCATTGTTCCCCGTCAGCAGTCTCCCGGCAGCTGTCTCCCTGGCAGCAGTCTCTCATGCGGGTCCCGACCAGCCCCAACCCTGCTTAGCTTCCCAGATCAGAGGAGATCCGGCGCCTTCAGGGCAGTGCGGCCTCAGACACTGGGGGGCGCTCCGGGAAGACCCAAGATTCCTAGCCAATAAGGGCCCCTCCCCGCCCAGGGCGGTCCCTCCCGCCGCCTCTACGCTTTGCTAGACCCCCCTGTCCGCATCAGGGCGGGGGGCGCGAGGGAGGAGGGCAGGGGCATACTGACTGGTCTGAGGCGCGGTCGCCCACACCTCCTCTCCCTAGGCGGAAACACGGAAGCGCCGCACCACAGTCCCACACCCCAGCGAGCAGACGCGCGTGCTCGGGCACGCTGGGACGGACTTCCAGGCCTGGGGAACGGGCGCCAGAGGCGGAGAGTGCGCGCGAGGGGGCCCTGCCCCGCCCCGCGGGAGGGCTCGGTGGGGAGGGGCTTCCGGGCGGGGTCGGGTCGAGGAAGCGGGGCCGCGGGGCCAGTCCTTCCCCGGAGGTCCCGAAGACGTCCAGCTCTCCTGTCTGGGGAGGACCGCTCTGCCCCGATTCCCGTCGGGGCACGAGTGTGGCAGCGGCACCCGCGGGGCACCAGAGCCTACCGGCACGTCCCTGGGGCGGGCGGCCGCTGGGGCATTCGGGTGCGGCTGCCTGCGCTCCCTGCCTTCCCCGGTTTCCTCTGGCGTGTCCTCCCCGCCCCGGGTACGAAGTTTTCCGTACACGTCGGAACCCCTTTTTCCGAGGCCCTATGTAGATCCTCTGTGACTTCGGATGTGAATCCTGTTGAAAAATCGCTATCCTTATTGTGTGTCTGGTAGGAAATAAGAAGGATTCAAACTATCGATGGAATGCGGACTTCAGATGGAGGTATCTTGCTGAACTCGCTTCGGGTTTCTGCCGGTCTCCCGTGCACACGGGCAAACAGTCTATTCTGAGAACCGTAGCAGGTGACGCAAACGAAAGAGGTGATTTTCCTTTCCAACATACTCTTGGTTTTTGACCTCGTTTGAGGAGATTTTCAGAGCGTCTCTTGCAGCATCGAAGAGAAGGATTTCCTATCAACACCCTGGTCTGGCTCGTGACTTTCCAAAGAATGTTTCTACTTCTTAATCCTTGAGAATATTTTCTAAAGATTCAGACTTTTGAAAAGTGTCTCTAGATGTCTTCTCATCTGGATTCTTCCATTATGTTCCCGTGAATGAAGAGCAAGAAAAACAAAAAAGCCCGCCGCCAACGGCCAACTGCCAACTGCCAACTGCCAACTGCCAACGGCCGTGCTCGGCCCCGTATTGTTCCCTGCTGCCACCTTCCAGCCCAGGGGAGCGGGACAGCAAAAGAGGCAGAGAAAGAAAAACAAAAAAGCCTACGGCCAACGGCCAACTGCCAGCTGCCATCTGCCAACTGCCAACAGCCAAGCTCGGCCCGGTATTGTTACCTGCTGCGGACTTCCAGCCCAGGGGGCGGGACAGCAAAAGAGGCAGAGCAAGAAAAACAAAAAAGCCCACGGCCAACGGCCCACTGCCAACTGCCAACTGCCAACTGCCAACGGCCGCGCTCGGCCCAGTATTGTTCCCCGCTGCCGCCTTCCACCCCAGGGGGGCGGGACAGCAAAAGAGGCAGAGGAAGAAAAACAAAAAACCCCACGGCCAACGGCCAACGGCTAACTGCCAACTGCCAACTGCCAACTGCCAAAGGCCGTGCTCGGCCCAGTATTGTTCCCCGCTGCCGCCTTCCAGCCCAGGGTGGCGGGACAGCAAAAGAGGCAGAGGAAGAAAAACAAAAAAGCCCACGGCCATCGGCCGTGCTCTGCCCGGTGTTGTTCTCCGGCAGCGGTCTCCCATCCAGGTCCCGACCGGACCCGACCCTGCTTAGCTTCCCAGATCAGACGAGATCGGGCGCCTTCAGGGCGGTGCGGCCTCAGACACTGGGGGGCGCTCCGCAACGCCCCAAGAGGCCGAGTCGAAAACGGCCCGTCCCAGCTCAGGGCGGTCCCTCCTGCTGCCCCTGGGCTTCGCTAGACAGCCCTCTGCAGATCGGGGCGGGGGGCGCGGGGGGGCGAGGGCAGGGGGAGACTGACGGGTCTGGCGCAGGGTCGCGCACACCCCCTCTCCCCCGGCGCAAACACGGAAGTGCCGCACCACAGTCCCACACCCCAGCGAGCAGACCCGCGGGCTGGCGCGCGCTGGGACGGACTTCCAGGGGCGGAGAGTGCGCGCGAGGGGGCCCTGCCCCGCCCCGCGGGAGGGCACGGTGGGGAGGGGCTTGGGGCGGGGCCGGGACGTGGAAGCGGGGACGCGGGGCCGGTCCTTCGCTCGGAGGTCGCGAAGACGTGCGGCCCCCCTGTCTTGGGAGGACCGCTCTGCCCCGATTCCCGTCGGGGCACGAGTGTGGCAGCGGCACCCGCGGGGCCCCAGAACCGGCCGGCCCGTCGCGGGGCCGGCGGCCGGTGGGGCGTTCGGGTGCGGATGCGTGCACTCCCTGCCTGCCCCAGTTTCCTCTGGCGTGTCCTCCCCGCCCCGGGTACTAAGTTTTCCCTCCACGTCGGCACCTCGTTCCCGGAGGCGCTATGTAGATCTTCTGTGACTTCGAATGTGAATCCTTTTGAAAACTCGCATTCCTTATTGTGTCTCTGGTAGGTAGGAAATAAGAAGGGTTGAAACTATCGATGGAATGCGGACCTCAGATGGAGCTATGTTGCTGAACTCGCTTCCGGTTTCTGCCG
The DNA here is from genome assembly GCF_020740605.2 of Lemur catta. Classification (NCBI taxonomy): domain Eukaryota; kingdom Metazoa; phylum Chordata; class Mammalia; order Primates; family Lemuridae; genus Lemur; species Lemur catta. Next base: position 47,734 of record NW_025423762.1, on the reverse strand, counting down.
GTCTCTGTGCACAGGGGCCAACAGTCTATTCTGAGAACCGTAGCAGGTGAGGCAAACGAAAGAGTTGATTTTCCTTTCCCACATACTCTTGGTTTTTGACCTCGTTTGAGGAGATTTTCAGAGCGTCTCTTGTAGTATCGAAGAGAAGGATTTCCTATCAACACCCTCGTCTTGCTCGTGACTTTCCAAGGAATGTTTCTACTTCTTAATCCTTGAGAACATTTTCTAAAGATTCAGACTTTTGAAAAGTGTCTCTAGATGTCTTCTCATCTGGATTCTTCCATTATGTTCCCGTGAACGAATAGCCAACCGTTTAGATTCTCTTCTTCTGCATATATGGAGAGGATCCAATTTTTCCTTTCCTAGGGTAATGTGGTCATGTACTTGGACAACATTAGAATGTGTCCTGAATTCAGAGCCGGTCGGTCAGCAGTTGCGGAGGCAGGCGTGTGAGGGGCGACAGCCTCGGGGACTGAGCCTCCACATCTCCAATCGGACCCTCTCTCCGGGGGCCCCGGGGCAGGGTCCGGGCCGGCCGGGGCCGGGAGCCGGGGCGGGGGCGGAGAGGGCAGAGGGGGCCGCCCCTTGACGGCCGAGGCGGGCGGAGGAGCCCCTCCCGCCTTCCAGCCCAGGGGGGCAGGACAGCAAAAGAGGCAGAGAAAGAAAAACAAAAAAGCCAACTGCCAACTGCCAACTGCCACGCCCGGCATTGTTCCCCGCCAGCGGTCTCCCGGCAGCAGTCTCCCGGCAGCAGTCTCCCAGCAGCGGTCTCCCATCCGGGTCCCGACCCTGCTTAGCTTCCCAGATCAGAGGAGATCCGGCGCCTTCAGGGCGGTGCGGCCTCAGACACTGGGGGGTCCTCTGGGAAGCCCCAAGAGGCCGAGCCAATAAGGGCCCCTCCTCGCCCAGGGCGGTCCCTCCCGCCGCCTCTGCGATTCGCTATACCCCCCTGTCCCGATTGGGGGGGGCTCGGAGGGAGGAGGGCAGGGGAAGACTGACGGGTCTGGCGCGTGGTCGCCCACACCTCCTGTCCCCTGGCAGAAACACGGAAGCGCCGCACCACCGTCCCACACCCCACCCAGCAGACCGGCGGGCTCCAGCGCGCTGGGACGGACTTCCAGGCGCGGGGACGGGAGGGGGGGGGGAGGCCAGAGGCGGAGAGTGCCCGCGAGGGGGCCCTCCCCCGCCCCGCGCGAGGGCACGGTGGGGAGGGGCTTCGGGGTTGGGCCGGGATGAGGAAGCGGGGCCGCGGGGCCGGTCCTTCGCCCGGAGGTCCCGAAGACGTGAGGCCCCCCTGTCTGGGGAGGACCCCTCTGCCCCGATTCCCGTCGGGGCACGAGTGTGGCAGCGACACCCGCGGGGCCCCAGAGCCGGCCGGCCCGTCGCTGCGTCGGGCGGCCGGTGGGGCGTTCGGGTGCGGGTGCCTGCGCTCCCTGCCTTCCCCGGTTTCCTCTGGCGTGTCCTCCCCACCCCGGGTACTAATGTTCCCTCCACGTCGGCACCCCTTTCCCCGAGGCGCTATATGGATCTTCTGTGACTTCGAATGTGAACCCTTTTAAAAACTCGCATTCCTTATTGTGTATCTGGTAGGAAATAAGAAGGATTCAAACTATCGATGGAATGCGGACTTCAGATGGAGCTAACTTGCTGAACTCGCTTCGGGTTTCTGCCGGTCTCCCGTGCACAGGGGCCAACGGTCTATTCTGAGAACCGTAGGAGGTGACTCAAACGAAAGAGGTGATTTTCCATTCCAGCATACTCTTGGTTTTTGACCTCGTTTGAGGAGATTTTCAGAGTGTCTCTTGCAGTATCCAAGAGAAGGATTTCCTGTCAACAGCCTGGTCTAGCTCGTGACTTTCCAAAGAATGTTTCTACTTCTTAATCCTTCAGAATATTTTCAAGGATTTAGATTTTGAAAAGTGTTTCTAGATGTCTTCTCACCTGGATTCTTCAATTCTGTTCCCGTGAACGAAGAGCCAACTGTTTAGATTCTCTTCCTCTGCAAATATGGATAGGATCCAATTTTTCCTTTCCTAGGGTAACCTGGTCATGTACTTGGACAACTTTAGAATGTGTCCTGAATTCAGAGCCGATCGGTCAGCAGTTGCGGAGGCAGGCGTGTGAGGGGCGACAGCCTCGGGGACTGAGCCTCCACATCTTCAATCGGACCCTCTCTCCGGGGGCCACGGGGCAGGGTCCGGGCAGGCCGGGCGCGGCAGCCGGGGCGGGGGCTGAGAAGGCGGAGGGGGCCCACCCGCCTTCCAGCCCAGGGGGGCAGGACAGCAAAAGAGGCAGACAAAGAAAAACAAAAAGCCCAAGCCAACGGCCAACGGCTAACTGCCAACTGCCAACTGCCAACTGCCAAGGGCCGCGCTCGGCCCGGTATTGTTCCTCGCTGCCGCCTTCAAGCCCAGGGGGGCGAGACGGCAAAAGAGGCAGAGAAGGAAAAACAGAAAAGCCACAGGCCAACGGCCAACGGCTAACTGCCAACTGCCAACTGCCAACTGCCAACGGCCGCGCTCGGCCCAGTATTGTTCCCCGCTGCCGCCTTCCAGCCCAGGGGGACGGGACAGCAAAAGAGGCAGAGCAAGAAAAACAAAAAAGCCCACGGCCAACGGCCCACTGCCAACTGCCAACTGCCAACTGCCAACGGCCGCGCTCGGCCCAGTATTGTTCCCCGCTGCCGCCTTCCACCCCAGGGGGGCGGGACAGCAAAAGAGGCAGAGGAAGAAAAACAAAAAACCCCACGGCCAACGGCCAACGGCTAACTGCCAACTGCCAACTGCCAACTGCCAAAGGCCGTGCTCGGCCCAGTATTGTTCCCCGCTGCCGCCTTCCAGCCCAAGGTGGCGGGACAGCAAAAGAGGCAGAGGAAGAAAAACAAAAAAGCCCACGGCCATCGGCCGTGCTCTGCCCGGTGTTGTTCTCCGGCAGCGGTCTCCCATCCAGGTCCCGACCGGACCCGACCCTGCTTAGCTTCCCAGATCAGACGAGATCGGGCGCCTTCAGGGCGGTGCGGCCTCAGACACTGGGGGGCGCTCCGCAACGCCCCAAGAGGCCGAGTCGAAAACGGCCCGTCCCAGCTCAGGGCGGTCCCTCCTGCTGCCCCTGGGCTTCGCTAGACAGCCCTCTGCAGATCGGGGCGGGGGGCGCGGGGGGGGCGAGGGCAGGGGGAGACTGACGGGTCTGGCGCAGGGTCGCGCACACCCCCTCTCCCCCGGCGCAAACACGGAAGTGCCGCACCACAGTCCCACACCCCAGCGAGCAGACCCGCGGGCTGGCGCGCGCTGGGACGGACTTCCAGGGGCGGAGAGTGCGCGCGAGGGGGCCCTGCCCCGCCCCGCGGGAGGGCACGGTGGGGAGGGGCTTGGGGCGGGGCCGGGACGTGGAAGCGGGGACGCGGGGCCGGTCCTTCGCTCGGAGGTCGCGAAGACGTGCGGCCCCCCTGTCTTGGGAGGACCGCTCTGCCCCGATTCCCGTCGGGGCACGAGTGTGGCAGCGGCACCCGCGGGGCCCCAGAACCGGCCGGCCCGTCGCGGGGCCGGCGGCCGGTGGGGCGTTCGGGTGCGGATGCGTGCACTCCCTGCCTGCCCCAGTTTCCTCTGGCGTGTCCTCCCCGCCCCGGGTACTAAGTTTTCCCTCCACGTCGGCACCTCGTTCCCGGAGGCGCTATGTAGATCTTCTGTGACTTCGAATGTGAATCCTTTTGAAAACTCGCATTCCTTATTGTGTCTCTGGTAGGTAGGAAATAAGAAGGGTTGAAACTATCGATGGAATGCGGACCTCAGATGGAGCTATGTTGCTGAACTCGCTTCCGGTTTCTGCCGGTCTCTGTGCACAGGGGCCAACAGTCTATTCTGAGAACCGTAGCAGGTGAGGCAAACGAAAGAGTTGATTTTCCTTTCCCACATACTCTTGGTTTTTGACCTCGTTTGAGGAGATTTTCAGAGCGTCTCTTGTAGTATCGAAGAGAAGGATTTCCTATCAACACCCTCGTCTTGCTCGTGACTTTCCAAGGAATGTTTCTACTTCTTAATCCTTGAGAACATTTTCTAAAGATTCAGACTTTTGAAAAGTGTCTCTAGATGTCTTCTCATCTGGATTCTTCCATTATGTTCCCGTGAACGAATAGCCAACCGTTTAGATTCTCTTCTTCTGCATATATGGAGAGGATCCAATTTTTCCTTTCCTAGGGTAACGTGGTCATGTACTTGGACAACATTAGAATGTGTCCTGAATTCAGAGCCGGTCGGTCAGCAGTTGCGGAGGCAGGCGTGTGAGGGGCGACAGCCTCGGGGACTGAGCCTCCACATCTCCAATCGGACCCTCTCTCCGGGGGCCCCGGGGCAGGGTCCGGGCCGGCCGGGGCCGGGAGCCGGGGCGGGGGCGGAGAGGGCAGAGGGGGCCGCCCCTTGATGGCCGAGGCGGGCGGAGGAGCCCCTCCCGCCTTCCAGCCCAGGGGGGCAGGACAGCAAAAGAGGCAGAGAAAGAAAAACAAAAAAGCCAACTGCCAACTGCCAACTGCCACGCCCGGCATTGTTCCCCGCCAGCGGTCTCCCGGCAGCAGTCTCCCGGCAGCAGTCTCCCAGCAGCGGTCTCCCATCCGGGTCCCGACCCTGCTTAGCTTCCCAGATCAGAGGAGATCCGGCGCCTTCAGGGCGGTGCGGCCTCAGACACTGGGGGGTCCTCTGGGAAGCCCCAAGAGGCCGAGCCAATAAGGGCCCCTCCTCGCCCAGGGCGGTCCCTCCCGCCGCCTCTGTGATTCGCTATACCCCCCTGTCCCGATTGGGGGGGGCTCGGAGGGAGGAGGGCAGGGGAAGACTGACGGGTCTGGCGCGTGGTCGCCCACACCTCCTGTCCCCTGGCAGAAACACGGAAGCGCCGCACCACCGTCCCACACCCCACCCAGCAGACCGGCGGGCTCCAGCGCGCTGGGACGGACTTCCAGGCGCGGGGACGGGAGGGGGGGGGGAGGCCAGAGGCGGAGAGTGCCCGCGAGGGGGCCCTCCCCCGCCCCGCGCGAGGGCACGGTGGGGAGGGGCTTCGGGGTTGGGCCGGGATGAGGAAGCGGGGCCGCGGGGCCGGTCCTTCGCCCGGAGGTCCCGAAGACGTGAGGCCCCCCTGTCTGGGGAGGACCTCTCTGCCCCGATTCCCGTCGGGGCACGAGTGTGGCAGCGACACCCGCGGGGCCCCAGAGCCGGCCGGCCCGTCGCTGCGTCGGGCGGCCGGTGGGGCGTTCGGGTGCGGGTGCCTGCGCTCCCTGCCTTCCCCGGTTTCCTCTGGCGTGTCCTCCCCACCCCGGGTACTAATGTTCCCTCCACGTCGGCACCCCTTTCCCCGAGGCGCTATATGGATCTTCTGTGACTTCGAATGTGAACCCTTTTAAAAACTCGCATTCCTTATTGTGTATCTGGTAGGAAATAAGAAGGATTCAAACTATCGATGGAATGCGGACTTCAGATGGAGCTAACTTGCTGAACTCGCTTCGGGTTTCTGCCGGTCTCCCGTGCACAGGGGCCAACGGTCTATTCTGAGAACCGTAGGAGGTGACTCAAACGAAAGAGGTGATTTTCCATTCCAGCATACTCTTGGTTTTTGACCTCGTTTGAGGAGATTTTCAGAGTGTCTCTTGCAGTATCCAAGAGAAGGATTTCCTGTCAACAGCCTGGTCTAGCTCGTGACTTTCCAAAGAATGTTTCTACTTCTTAATCCTTCAGAATATTTTCAAAGATTTAGATTTTGAAAAGTGTTTCTAGATGTCTTCTCACCTGGATTCTTCAATTCTGTTCCCGTGAACGAAGAGCCAACTGTTTAGATTCTCTTCCTCTGCAAATATGGATAGGATCCAATTTTTCCTTTCCTAGGGTAACCTGGTCATGTACTTGGACAACTTTAGAATGTGTCCTGAATTCAGAGCCGATCGGTCAGCAGTTGCGGAGGCAGGCGTGTGAGGGGCGACAGCCTCGGGGACTGAGCCTCCACATCTTCAATTGGACCCTCTCTCCGGGGGCCACGGGGCAGGCTCCGGGCAGGCTGGGGGCGGCAGCCGGGGCGGGGGCTGAGAAGGCGGAGGGGGCCCACCCGCCTTCCAGCCCAGGGGGGCAGGACAGCAAAAGAGGCAGACAAAGAAAAACAAAAAGCCCAAGCCAACGGCCAACGGCTAACTGCCAACTGCCAACTGCCAACTGCCAAGGGCCGCGCTCGGCCCGGTATTGTTCCCCGCTGCCGCCTTCAAGCCCAGGGGGGCGAGACGGCAAAAGAGGCAGAGAAGGAAAAACAGAAAAGCCACAGGCCAACGGCCAACGGCTAACTGCCAACTGCCAACTGCCAACTGCCAACGGCCGCGCTCGGCCCAGTATTGTTCCCCGCTGCCGCCTTCCAGCCCAGGGGGACGGGACAGCAAAAGAGGCAGAGCAAGAAAAACAAAAAAGCCCACGGCCAACGGCCCACTGCCAACTGCCAACTGCCAACTGCCAACGGCCGCGCTCGGCCCAGTATTGTTCCCCGCTGCCGCCTTCCACCCCAGGGGGGCGGGACAGCAAAAGAGGCAGAGGAAGAAAAACAAAAAACCCCACGGCCAACGGCCAACGGCTAACTGCCAACTGCCAACTGCCAACTGCCAAAGGCCGTGCTCAGCCCAGTATTGTTCCCCGCTGCCGCCTTCCAGCCCAGGGTGGCGGGACAGCAAAAGAGGCAGAGGAAGAAAAACAAAAAACCCCACGGCCAACGGCCAACGGCTAACTGCCAACTGCCAACTGCCAACTGCCAAAGGCCGTGCTCGGCCCAGTATTGTTCCCCGCTGCCGCCTTCCAGCCCAGGGTGGCGGGACAGCAAAAGAGGCAGAGGAAGAAAAACAAAAAAGCCCACGGCCATCGGCCGTGCTCTGCCCGGTGTTGTTCTCCGGCAGCGGTCTCCCATCCAGGTCCCGACCGGACCCGACCCTGCTTAGCTTCCCAGATCAGACGAGATCGGGCGCCTTCAGGGCGGTGCGGCCTCAGACACTGGGGGGCGCTCCGCAACGCCCCAAGAGGCCGAGTCGAAAACGGCCCGTCCCAGCTCAGGGCGGTCCCTCCTGCTGCCCCTGGGCCTCGCTAGACAGCCCTCTGCAGATCGGGGCGGGGGGCGCGGGGGGGCGAGGGCAGGGGGAGACTGACGGGTCTGGCGCAGGGTCGCGCACACCCCCTCTCCCCCGGCGCAAACACGGAAGTGCCGCACCACAGTCCCACACCCCAGCGAGCAGACCCGCGGGCTGGCGCGCGCTGGGACGGACTTCCAGGGGCGGAGAGTGCGCGCGAGGGGGCCCTGCCCCGCCCCGCGGGAGGGCACGGTGGGGAGGGGCTTGGGGCGGGGCCGGGACGTGGAAGCGGGGACGCGGGGCCGGTCCTTCGCTCGGAGGTCGCGAAGACGTGCGGCCCCCCTGTCTTGGGAGGACCGCTCTGCCCCGATTCCCGTCGGGGCACGAGTGTGGCAGCGGCACCCGCGGGGCCCCAGAACCGGCCGGCCCGTCGCGGGGCCGGCGGCCGGTGGGGCGTTCGGGTGCGGATGCGTGCACTCCCTGCCTGCCCCAGTTTCCTCTGGCGTGTCCTCCCCGCCCCGGGTACTAAGTTTTCCCTCCACGTCGGCACCTCGTTCCCGGAGGCGCTATGTAGATCTTCTGTGACTTCGAATGTGAATCCTTTTGAAAACTCGCATTCCTTATTGTGTCTCTGGTAGGTAGGAAATAAGAAGGGTTGAAACTATCGATGGAATGCGGACCTCAGATGGAGCTATGTTGCTGAACTCGCTTCCGGTTTCTGCCGGTCTCTGTGCACAGGGGCCAACAGTCTATTCTGAGAACCGTAGCATGTGACACAAACGAAAGGGTTGATTTTCCTTTCCAACATACTCTTGGTTTTTGACCTCGTTTGAGGAGATTTTCAGAGCGTCTCTTGTAGCATCGAAGAGAAGGATTTCCTATCAACACCCTCGTCTTGCTCGTGACTTTCCAAGGAATGTTTCTACTTCTTAATCCTTGAGAATATTTTCTAAAGATTCAGACTTTTGAAAAGTGTCTCTAGATGTCTTCTCATCTGGATTCTTCCATTATGTTCCTGTGAATGAATATCCAACCGTTTAGATTCTCTTCTTCTGCATATATGGATAGGATCCAATATTTCCTTTCCTAGGGTAACGTGGTCATGTACTTGGACAACTTTAGAATGTGTCCTGAATTCAGAGCAGGTCGGTCAGAAGTTGCAGAGGCAGGCGTGTGAGGGGTGACAGCCCCGGGGACTGAGCCTCCACATCTCCAATCGGAACCTCTCTCCGGGGGCCGCGGGGCAGGGTCCGGGCCGGGCGGGGGCGGGAGCCGGGGCGGGGACGGAGAGGGCAGAGGGGGCCGCCCCTTCAGGGCCGAGGCGGGCGGAGGAGCCCCTCCCGCCTTCCAGCCCAGGGGGGCAGGACAGCAAAAGAGGCAGAGAAAGAAAAACAAAAAAGCCACCTGCCACCTGACACCTGCCACCTGCCACCTGACACCTGCCACCTGACACCTGCCACGCCCGGCATTGTTCCCCGTCAGCAGTCTCCCGGCAGCTGTCTCCCTGGCAGCAGTCTCTCATGCGGGTCCCGACCAGCCCCAACCCTGCTTAGCTTCCCAGATCAGAGGAGATCCGGCGCCTTCAGGGCAGTGCGGCCTCAGACACTGGGGGGCGCTCCGGGAAGACCCAAGATTCCTAGCCAATAAGGGCCCCTCCCCGCCCAGGGCGGTCCCTCCCGCCGCCTCTACGCTTTGCTAGACCCCCCTGTCCGCATCAGGGCGGGGGGCGCGAGGGAGGAGGGCAGGGGCATACTGACTGGTCTGAGGCGCGGTCGCCCACACCTCCTCTCCCTAGGCGGAAACACGGAAGCGCCGCACCACAGTCCCACACCCCAGCGAGCAGACGCGCGTGCTCGGGCACGCTGGGACGGACTTCCAGGCCTGGGGAACGGGCGCCAGAGGCGGAGAGTGCGCGCGAGGGGGCCCTGCCCCGCCCCGCGGGAGGGCTCGGTGGGGAGGGGCTTCCGGGCGGGGTCGGGTCGAGGAAGCGGGGCCGCGGGGCCAGTCCTTCCCCGGAGGTCCCGAAGACGTCCAGCTCTCCTGTCTGGGGAGGACCGCTCTGCCCCGATTCCCGTCGGGGCACGAGTGTGGCAGCGGCACCCGCGGGGCACCAGAGCCTACCGGCACGTCCCTGGGGCGGGCGGCCGCTGGGGCATTCGGGTGCGGCTGCCTGCGCTCCCTGCCTTCCCCGGTTTCCTCTGGCGTGTCCTCCCCGCCCCGGGTACGAAGTTTTCCGTACACGTCGGAACCCCTTTTTCCGAGGCCCTATGTAGATCCTCTGTGACTTCGGATGTGAATCCTGTTGAAAAATCGCTATCCTTATTGTGTGTCTGGTAGGAAATAAGAAGGATTCAAACTATCGATGGAATGCGGACTTCAGATGGAGGTATCTTGCTGAACTCGCTTCGGGTTTCTGCCGGTCTCCCGTGCACACGGGCAAACAGTCTATTCTGAGAACCGTAGCAGGTGACGCAAACGAAAGAGGTGATTTTCCTTTCCAACATACTCTTGGTTTTTGACCTCGTTTGAGGAGATTTTCAGAGCGTCTCTTGCAGCATCGAAGAGAAGGATTTCCTATCAACACCCTGGTCTGGCTCGTGACTTTCCAAAGAATGTTTCTACTTCTTAATCCTTGAGAATATTTTCTAAAGATTCAGACTTTTGAAAAGTGTCTCTAGATGTCTTCTCATCTGGATTCTTCCATTATGTTCCCGTGAATGAAGAGCAAGAAAAACAAAAAAGCCCGCCGCCAACGGCCAACTGCCAACTGCCAACTGCCAACGGCCGTGCTCGGCCCCGTATTGTTCCCTGCTGCCACCTTCCAGCCCAGGGGAGCGGGACAGCAAAAGAGGCAGAGAAAGAAAAACAAAAAAGCCTACGGCCAACGGCCAACTGCCAGCTGCCATCTGCCAACTGCCAACAGCCAAGCTCGGCCCGGTATTGTTACCTGCTGCGGACTTCCAGCCCAGGGGGCGGGACAGCAAAAGAGGCAGAGCAACAAAAACAAAAAAGCCCGCCGCCAACGGCCAACTGCCAAGTGCCAACTGCCAAGTGCCAACGGCCACGCTCGGCCCAGTATTGTACCCCGCTGCCGCCTTCCACCCCAGACGGGCGGGACAGCAAAAGAGGCAGAGAAAGAAAAACAAAAAAGCCCACGGCCAACGGCCCACTGCCAACTGGCAAGTGCCAACTCCAACTGCCAACGGCCACGCTCGGCCCAGTATTTTTCCCCGCTGCCGCCTTCCACCCCAGGGGGGCGGGACAGCAAAAGAGGCAGAGAAAGAAAAACAAAAAAGCCCACGGCCAATGGCCGTGCTCTGCCCGGTATTGTTCTCCGGCAGGGGTCTCCCATCCAGGTCCCGACCGGACCCGACCCTGCTTAGCTTCCCAGATCAGACGAGATCCGTCTCCTTCAGGGCGGTGCGGCCTCAGACACTGGGTGGCGCTCCGCAACACCCCAAGACGCCGAGCAAATAACGGCCCCTCCCCGCTCAGGGCGGTCCCTCCCGCTGCCCCTGGGCTTCGCTAGACCCCCCTGTGCAGTTCGGGGCGGGGGGCCCGGGGGAGCGAGGGCTGGGGGAGACTAACGGGTCTGGCGCAGGGTCGGGCACACCCCCTCTCCCCGGGTGAAAAACACGGAAGTGCCGCACCACAGTCCACACCCCAGCGAGCAGACCCACGGGCTGGCGAGCGCTGGGACGGACTTCCAGGGGCCGAGAGTGCGCGCGAGGGGGCCCTACCCCGCCCCGCGGGAGGGCACGGTGGGGAGGGGATTGGGGCGGGGCCAGGACGTGGAAGCTGGGAGGCCGGCCGGTCCTTCGCTCGGAGGTCGCGAAGACATGCGGCCCCCCTGTCTTGGGAGGACCGCTCTGCCCCGATTCCCGTCGGGGCACGAGTGTGGCAGCGGCACCCGCGGGGCCCCGGAACCGGCCGTCCCGTCGCTGGGCCGGCGGCCGGTGGGGCGTTCGGGTGCGGATGCGTGCACTCCCTGCCTGCCCCAGTTTCCTCTGGCGTGTCCTCCCCGCCCCGGGTACTAAGTTTTCCCTCCACGTCGGCACCTCGTTCCCGGAGGCGCTATGTAGACCTTCTGTGACTTCGAATGTGAATCCTTTTGAAAAATCGCATTCCTTATTGTGTATCTGGTAGGAAATAAGAAGGGTTCAAACTATGGATGGAATGCGGACTTCAGATGGAGCTATGTTGCTGAACTCGCTTCGGGTTTCTGCCGGTCTCCGTGCACAGGGGCCACCAGTCTATTCTGAGAACCGTAGCATGTGACACAAACGAAAGGGTTGATTTTCCTTTCCAACATACTCTTGGTTTTTGACCTCGTTTGAGGAGATTTTCAGAGCGTCTCTTGTAGCATCGAAGAGAAGGATTTCCTATCAACACCCTCGTCTTGCTCGTGACTTTCCAAGGAATGTTTCTACTTCTTAATCCTTGAGAATATTTTCTAAAGATTCAGACTTTTGAAAAGTGTCTCTAGATGTCTTCTCATCTGGATTCTTCCATTATGTTCCTGTGAATGAATAGCCAACCGTTTAGATTCTCTTCTTCTGCATATATGGATAGGATCCAATATTTCCTTTCCTAGGGTAACGTGGTCATGTACTTGGACAACTTTAGAATGTGTCCTGAATTCAGAGCAGGTCGGTCAGAAGTTGCAGAGGCAGGCGTGTGAGGGGTGACAGCCCCGGGGACTGAGCCTCCACATCTCCAATCGGAACCTCTCTCCGGGGGCCGCGGGGCAGGGTCCGGGCCGGGCGGGGGCGGGAGCCGGGGCGGGGACGGAGAGGGCAGAGGGGGCCGCCCCTTCAGGGCCGAGGCGGGCGGAGGAGCCCCTCCCGCCTTCCAGCCCAGGGGGGCAGGACAGCAAAAGAGGCAGAGAAAGAAAAACAAAAAAGCCACCTGCCACCTGACACCTGCCACCTGCCACCTGACACCTGCCACCTGACACCTGCCACGCCCGGCATTGTTCCCCGTCAGCAGTCTCCCGGCAGCTGTCTCCCTGGCAGCAGTCTCTCATGCGGGTCCCGACCAGCCCCAACCCTGCTTAGCTTCCCAGATCAGAGGAGATCCGGCGCCTTCAGGGCAGTGCGGCCTCAGACACTGGGGGGCGCTCCGGGAAGACCCAAGATTCCTAGCCAATAAGGGCCCCTCCCCGCCCAGGGCGGTCCCTCCCGCCGCCTCTACGCTTTGCTAGACCCCCCTGTCCGCATCAGGGCGGGGGGCGCGAGGGAGGAGGGCAGGGGGATACTGACTGGTCTGAGGCGCGGTCGCCCACACCTCCTCTCCCTAGGCGGAAACACGGAAGCGCCGCACCACAGTCCCACACCCCAGCGAGCAGACGCGCGTGCTCGGGCACGCTGGGACGGACTTCCAGGCCTGGGGAACGGGCGCCAGAGGCGGAGAGTGCGCGCGAGGGGGCCCTGCCCCGCCCCGCGGGAGGGCTCGGTGGGGAGGGGCTTCCGGGCGGGGTCGGGTCGAGGAAGCGGGGCCGCGGGGCCAGTCCTTCCCCGGAGGTCCCGAAGACGTCCAGCTCTCCTGTCTGGGGAGGACCGCTCTGCCCCGATTCCCGTCGGGGCACGAGTGTGGCAGCGGCACCCGCGGGGCACCAGAGCCTACCGGCACGTCCCTGGGGCGGGCGGCCGCTGGGGCATTCGGGTGCGGCTGCCTGCGCTCCCTGCCTTCCCCGGTTTCCTCTGGCGTGTCCTCCCCGCCCCGGGTACGAAGTTTTCCGTACACGTCGGAACCCCTTTTTCCGAGGCCCTATGTAGATCCTCTGTGACTTCGGATGTGAATCCTGTTGAAAAATCGCTATCCTTATTGTGTGTCTGGTAGGAAATAAGAAGGATTCAAACTATCGATGGAATGCGGACTTCAGATGGAGGTATCTTGCTGAACTCGCTTCGGGTTTCTGCCGGTCTCCCGTGCACACGGGCAAACAGTCTATTCTGAGAACCGTAGCAGGTGACGCAAACGAAAGAGGTGATTTTCCTTTCCAACATACTCTTGGTTTTTGACCTCGTTTGAGGAGATTTTCAGAGCGTCTCTTGCAGCATCGAAGAGAAGGATTTCCTGTCAACACCCTGGTCTGGCTCGTGACTTTCCAAAGAATGTTTCTACTTCTTAATCCTTGAGAATATTTTCTAAAGATTCAGACTTTTGAAAAGTGTCTCTAGATGTCTTCTCATCTGGATTCTTCCATTATGTTCCCGTGAATGAAGAGCAAGAAAAACAAAAAAGCCCGCCGCCAACGGCCAACTGCCAACTGCCAACTGCCAACTGCCAACGGCCGTGCTCGGCCCCGTATTGTTCCCTGCTGCCACCTTCCAGCCCAGGGGAGCGGGACAGCAAAAGAGGCAGAGAAAGAAAAACAAAAAAGCCTACGGCCAACGGCCAACTGCCAGCTGCCATCTGCCAACTGCCAACAGCCAAGCTCGGCCCGGTATTGTTACCTGCTGCGGACTTCCAGCCCAGGGGGCGGGACAGCAAAAGAGGCAGAGCAACAAAAACAAAAAAGCCCGCCGCCAACGGCCAACTGCCAAGTGCCAACTGCCAAGTGCCAACGGCCACGCTCGGCCCAGTATTGTACCCCGCTGCCGCCTTCCACCCCAGACGGGCGGGACAGCAAAAGAGGCAGAGAAAGAAAAACAAAAAAGCCCACGGCCAACGGCCCACTGCCAACTGGCAAGTGCCAACTCCAACTGCCAACGGCCACGCTCGGCCCAGTATTTTTCCCCGCTGCCGCCTTCCACCCCAGGGGGGCGGGACAGCAAAAGAGGCAGAGAAAGAAAAACAAAAAAGCCCACGGCCAATGGCCGTGCTCTGCCCGGTATTGTTCTCCGGCAGGGGTCTCCCATCCAGGTCCCGACCGGACCCGACCCTGCTTAGCTTCCCAGATCAGACGAGATCCGTCTCCTTCAGGGCGGTGCGGCCTCAGACACTGGGTGGCGCTCCGCAACACCCCAAGACGCCGAGCAAATAACGGCCCCTCCCCGCTCAGGGCGGTCCCTCCCGCTGCCCCTGGGCTTCGCTAGACCCCCCTGTGCAGTTCGGGGCGGGGGGCCCGGGGGAGCGAGGGCTGGGGGAGACTAACGGGTCTGGCGCAGGGTCGGGCACACCCCCTCTCCCCGGGTGAAAAACACGGAAGTGCCGCACCACAGTCCACACCCCAGCGAGCAGACCCACGGGCTGGCGAGCGCTGGGACGGACTTCCAGGGGCCGAGAGTGCGCGCGAGGGGGCCCTCCCCCGCCCCGCGGGAGGGCACGGTGGGGAGGGGATTGGGGCGGGGCCAGGACGTGGAAGCTGGGATGCGGGCCGGTCCTTCTCTCGGAGGTCGCGAAGACATGCGGCCCCCCTGTCTTGGGAGGACCGCTCTGCCCCGATTCCCGTCGGGGCACGAGTGTGGCAGCGGCACCCGCGGGGCCCCGGAACCGGCCGTCCCGTCGCTGGGCCGGCGGCCGGTGGGGCGTTCGGGTGCGGATGCGTGCACTCCCTGCCTGCCCCAGTTTCCTCTGGCGTGTCCTCCCCGCCCCGGGTACTAAGTTTTCCCTCCACGTCGGCACCTCGTTCCCGGAGGCGCTATGTAGACCTTCTGTGACTTCGAATGTGAATCCTTTTGAAAAATCGCATTCCTTATTGTGTATCTGGTAGGAAATAAGAAGGGTTCAAACTATGGATGGAATGCGGACTTCAGATGGAGCTATGTTGCTGAACTCGCTTCGGGTTTCTGCCGGTCTCCGTGCACAGGGGCCACCAGTCTATTCTGAGAACCGTAGCATGTGACACAAACGAAAGGGTTGATTTTCCTTTCCAACATACTCTTGGTTTTTGACCTCGTTTGAGGAGATTTTCAGAGCGTTTCTTGTAGCATCGAAGAGAAGGATTTCCTATCAACACCCTCGTCTTGCTCGTGACTTTCCAAGGAATGTTTCTACTTCTTAATCCTTGAGAATATTTTCTAAAGATTCAGACTTTTGAAAAGTGTCTCTAGATGTCTTCTCATCTGGATTCTTCCATTATGTTCCTGTGAATGAATAGCCAACCGTTTAGATTCTCTTCTTCTGCATATATGGATAGGATCCAATATTTCCTTTCCTAGGGTAACGTGGTCATGTACTTGGACAACTTTAGAATGTGTCCTGAATTCAGAGCAGGTCGGTCAGAAGTTGCAGAGGCAGGCGTGTGAGGGGTGACAGCCCCGGGGACTGAGCCTCCACATCTCCAATCGGAACCTCTCTCCGGGGGCCGCGGGGCAGGGTCCGGGCCGGGCGGGGGCGGGAGCCGGGGCGGGGACGGAGAGGGCAGAGGGGGCCGCCCCTTCAGGGCCGAGGCGGGCGGAGGAGCCCCTCCCGCCTTCCAGCCCAGGGGGGCAGGACAGCAAAAGAGGCAGAGAAAGAAAAACAAAAAAGCCACCTGCCACCTGACACCTGCCACGCCCGGCATTGTTCCCCGTCAGCAGTCTCCCGGCAGCTGTCTCCCTGGCAGCAGTCTCCCATGCGGGTCCCGACCGGCCCCAACCCTGCTTAGCTTCCCAGATCAGAGGAGATCCGGCGCCTTCAGGGCAGTGCGGCCTCAGACACTGGGGGGCGCTCCGGGAAGACCCAAGATTCCTAGCCAATAAGGGCCCCTCCCCGCCCAGGGCGGTCCCTCCCGCCGCCTCTACGCTTTGCTAGACCCCCCTGTCCGCATCAGGGCGGGGGGCGCGAGGGAGGAGGGCAGGGGGATACTGACTGGTCTGAGGCGCGGTCGCCCACACCTCCTCTCCCTAGGCGGAAACACGGAAGCGCCGCACCACAGTCCCACACCCCAGCGAGCAGACGCGCGTGCTCGGGCACGCTGGGACGGACTTCCAGGCCTGGGGAACGGGCGCCAGAGGCGGAGAGTGCGCGCGAGGGGGCCCTGCCCCGCCCCGCGGGAGGGCTCGGTGGGGAGGGGCTTCCGGGCGGGGTCGGGTCGAGGAAGCGGGGCCGCGGGGCCAGTCCTTCCCCGGAGGTCCCGAAGACGTCCAGCTCTCCTGTCTGGGGAGGACCGCTCTGCCCCGATTCCCGTCGGGGCACGAGTGTGGCAGCGGCACCCGCGGGGCACCAGAGCCTACCGGCACGTCCCTGGGGCGGGCGGCCGCTGGGGCATTCGGGTGCGGCTGCCTGCGCTCCCTGCCTTCCCCGGTTTCCTCTGGCGTGTCCTCCCCGCCCCGGGTACGAAGTTTTCCGTACACGTCGGAACCCCTTTTTCCGAGGCCCTATGTAGATCCTCTGTGACTTCGGATGTGAATCCTGTTGAAAAATCGCTATCCTTATTGTGTGTCTGGTAGGAAATAAGAAGGATTCAAACTATCGATGGAATGCGGACTTCAGATGGAGGTATCTTGCTGAACTCGCTTCGGGTTTCTGCCGGTCTCCCGTGCACACGGGCAAACAGTCTATTCTGAGAACCGTAGCAGGTGACGCAAACGAAAGAGGTGATTTTCCTTTCCAACATACTCTTGGTTTTTGACCTCGTTTGAGGAGATTTTCAGAGCGTCTCTTGCAGCATCGAAGAGAAGGATTTCCTGTCAACACCCTGGTCTGGCTCGTGACTTTCCAAAGAATGTTTCTACTTCTTAATCCTTGAGAATATTTTCTAAAGATTCAGACTTTTGAAAAGTGTCTCTAGATGTCTTCTCATCTGGATTCTTCCATTATGTTCCCGTGAATGAAGAGCAAGAAAAACAAAAAAGCCCGCCGCCAACGGCCAACTGCCAACTGCCAACTGCCAACTGCCAACGGCCGTGCTCGGCCCCGTATTGTTCCCTGCTGCCACCTTCCAGCCCAGGGGAGCGGGACAGCAAAAGAGGCAGAGAAAGAAAAACAAAAAAGCCTACGGCCAACGGCCAACTGCCAGCTGCCATCTGCCAACTGCCAACAGCCAAGCTCGGCCCGGTATTGTTACCTGCTGCGGACTTCCAGCCCAGGGGGCGGGACAGCAAAAGAGGCAGAGCAACACAAACAAAAAAGCCCGCCGCCAACGGCCAACTGCCAAGTGCCAACTGCCAAGTGCCAACGGCCACGCTCGGCCCAGTATTGTACCCCGCTGCCGCCTTCCACCCCAGACGGGCGGGACAGCAAAAGAGGCAGAGAAAGAAAAACAAAAAAGCCCACGGCCAACGGCCCACTGCCAACTGGCAAGTGCCAACTCCAACTGCCAACGGCCACGCTCGGCCCAGTATTTTTCCCCGCTGCCGCCTTCCACCCCAGGGGGGCGGGACAGCAAAAGAGGCAGAGAAAGAAAAACAAAAAAGCCCACGGCCAATGGCCGTGCTCTGCCCGGTATTGTTCTCCGGCAGGGGTCTCCCATCCAGGTCCCGACCGGACCCGACCCTGCTTAGCTTCCCAGATCAGACGAGATCCGTCTCCTTCAGGGCGGTGCGGCCTCAGACACTGGGTGGCGCTCCGCAACACCCCAAGACGCCGAGCAAATAACGGCCCCTCCCCGCTCAGGGCGGTCCCTCCCGCTGCCCCTGGGCTTCGCTAGACCCCCCTGTGCAGTTCGGGGCGGGGGGCCCGGGGGAGCGAGGGCTGGGGGAGACTAACGGGTCTGGCGCAGGGTCGGGCACACCCCCTCTCCCCGGGTGAAAAACACGGAAGTGCCGCACCACAGTCCACACCCCAGCGAGCAGACCCACGGGCTGGCGAGCGCTGGGACGGACTTCCAGGGGCCGAGAGTGCGCGCGAGGGGGCCCTCCCCCGCCCCGCGGGAGGGCACGGTGGGGAGGGGATTGGGGCGGGGCCAGGACGTGGAAGCTGGGATGCGGGCCGGTCCTTCTCTCGGAGGTCGCGAAGACATGCGGCCCCCCTGTCTTGGGAGGACCGCTCTGCCCCGATTCCCGTCGGGGCACGAGTGTGGCAGCGGCACCCGCGGGGCCCCGGAACCGGCCGTCCCGTCGCTGGGCCGGCGGCCGGTGGGGCGTTCGGGTGCGGATGCGTGCACTCCCTGCCTGCCCCAGTTTCCTCTGGCGTGTCCTCCCCGCCCCGGGTACTAAGTTTTCCCTCCACGTCGGCACCTCGTTCCCGGAGGCGCTATGTAGACCTTCTGTGACTTCGAATGTGAATCCTTTTGAAAAATCGCATTCCTTATTGTGTATCTGGTAGGAAATAAGAAAGGTTCAAACTATGGATGGAATGCGGACTTCAGATGGAGCTATGTTGCTGAACTCGCTTCGGGTTTCTGCCGGTCTCCGTGCACAGGGGCCACCAGTCTATTCTGAGAACCGTAGCATGTGACACAAACGAAAGGGTTGATTTTCCTTTCCAACATACTCTTGGTTTTTGACCTCGTTTGAGGAGATTTTCAGAGCGTTTCTTGTAGCATCGAAGAGAAGGATTTCCTATCAACACCCTCGTCTTGCTCGTGACTTTCCAAGGAATGTTTCTACTTCTTAATCCTTGAGAATATTTTCTAAAGATTCAGACTTTTGAAAAGTGTCTCTAGATGTCTTCTCATCTGGATTCTTCCATTATGTTCCTGTGAATGAATAGCCAACCGTTTAGATTCTCTTCTTCTGCATATATGGATAGGATCCAATATTTCCTTTCCTAGGGTAACGTGGTCATGTACTTGGACAACTTTAGAATGTGTCCTGAATTCAGAGCAGGTCGGTCAGAAGTTGCAGAGGCAGGCGTGTGAGGGGTGACAGCCCCGGGGACTGAGCCTCCACATCTCCAATCGGAACCTCTCTCCGGGGGCCGCGGGGCAGGGTCCGGGCCGGGCGGGGGCGGGAGCCGGGGCGGGGACGGAGAGGGCAGAGGGGGCCGCCCCTTCAGGGCCGAGGCGGGCGGAGGAGCCCCTCCCGCCTTCCAGCCCAGGGGGGCAGGACAGCAAAAGAGGCAGAGAAAGAAAAACAAAAAAGCCACCTGCCACCTGACACCTGCCACGCCCGGCATTGTTCCCCGTCAGCAGTCTCCCGGCAGCTGTCTCCCTGGCAGCAGTCTCCCATGCGGGTCCCGACCGGCCCCAACCCTGCTTAGCTTCCCAGATCAGAGGAGATCCGGCGCCTTCAGGGCAGTGCGGCCTCAGACACTGGGGGGCGCTCCGGGAAGACCCAAGATTCCTAGCCAATAAGGGCCCCTCCCCGCCCAGGGCGGTCCCTCCCGCCGCCTCTACGCTTTGCTAGACCCCCCTGTCCGCATCAGGGCGGGGGGCGCGAGGGAGGAGGGCAGGGGGATACTGACTGGTCTGAGGCGCGGTCGCCCACACCTCCTCTCCCTAGGCGGAAACACGGAAGCGCCGCACCACAGTCCCACACCCCAGCGAGCAGACGCGCGTGCTCGGGCACGCTGGGACGGACTTCCAGGCCTGGGGAACGGGCGCCAGAGGCGGAGAGTGCGCGCGAGGGGGCCCTGCCCCGCCCCGCGGGAGGGCTCGGTGGGGAGGGGCTTCCGGGCGGGGTCGGGTCGAGGAAGCGGGGCCGCGGGGCCAGTCCTTCCCCGGAGGTCCCGAAGACGTCCAGCTCTCCTGTCTGGGGAGGACCGCTCTGCCCCGATTCCCGTCGGGGCACGAGTGTGGCAGCGGCACCCGCGGGGCACCAGAGCCTACCGGCACGTCCCTGGGGCGGGCGGCCGCTGGGGCATTCGGGTGCGGCTGCCTGCGCTCCCTGCCTTCCCCGGTTTCCTCTGGCGTGTCCTCCCCGCCCCGGGTACGAAGTTTTCCGTACACGTCGGAACCCCTTTTTCCGAGGCCCTATGTAGATCCTCTGTGACTTCGGATGTGAATCCTGTTGAAAAATCGCTATCCTTATTGTGTGTCTGGTAGGAAATAAGAAGGATTCAAACTATCGATGGAATGCGGACTTCAGATGGAGGTATCTTGCTGAACTCGCTTCGGGTTTCTGCCGGTCTCCCGTGCACACGGGCAAACAGTCTATTCTGAGAACCGTAGCAGGTGACGCAAACGAAAGAGGTGATTTTCCTTTCCAACATACTCTTGGTTTTTGACCTCGTTTGAGGAGATTTTCAGAGCGTCTCTTGCAGCATCGAAGAGAAGGATTTCCTGTCAACACCCTGGTCTGGCTCGTGACTTTCCAAAGAATGTTTCTACTTCTTAATCCTTGAGAATATTTTCTAAAGATTCAGACTTTTGAAAAGTGTCTCTAGATGTCTTCTCATCTGGATTCTTCCATTATGTTCCCGTGAATGAAGAGCAAGAAAAACAAAAAAGCCCGCCGCCAACGGCCAACTGCCAACTGCCAACTGCCAACTGCCAACGGCCGTGCTCGGCCCCGTATTGTTCCCTGCTGCCACCTTCCAGCCCAGGGGAGCGGGACAGCAAAAGAGGCAGAGAAAGAAAAACAAAAAAGCCTACGGCCAACGGCCAACTGCCAGCTGCCATCTGCCAACTGCCAACAGCCAAGCTCGGCCCGGTATTGTTACCTGCTGCGGACTTCCAGCCCAGGGGGCGGGACAGCAAAAGAGGCAGAGCAACAAAAACAAAAAAGCCCGCCGCCAACGGCCAACTGCCAAGTGCCAACTGCCAAGTGCCAACGGCCACGCTCGGCCCAGTATTGTACCCCGCTGCCGCCTTCCACCCCAGACGGGCGGGACAGCAAAAGAGGCAGAGAAAGAAAAACAAAAAAGCCCACGGCCAACGGCCCACTGCCAACTGGCAAGTGCCAACTCCAACTGCCAACGGCCACGCTCGGCCCAGTATTTTTCCCCGCTGCCGCCTTCCACCCCAGGGGGGCGGGACAGCAAAAGAGGCAGAGAAAGAAAAACAAAAAAGCCCACGGCCAATGGCCGTGCTCTGCCCGGTATTGTTCTCCGGCAGGGGTCTCCCATCCAGGTCCCGACCGGACCCGACCCTGCTTAGCTTCCCAGATCAGACGAGATCCGTCTCCTTCAGGGCGGTGCGGCCTCAGACACTGGGTGGCGCTCCGCAACACCCCAAGACGCCGAGCAAATAACGGCCCCTCCCCGCTCAGGGCGGTCCCTCCCGCTGCCCCTGGGCTTCGCTAGACCCCCCTGTGCAGTTCGGGGCGGGGGGCCCGGGGGAGCGAGGGCTGGGGGAGACTAACGGGTCTGGCGCAGGGTCGGGCACACCCCCTCTCCCCGGGTGAAAAACACGGAAGTGCCGCACCACAGTCCACACCCCAGCGAGCAGACCCACGGGCTGGCGAGCGCTGGGACGGACTTCCAGGGGCCGAGAGTGCGCGCGAGGGGGCCCTCCCCCGCCCCGCGGGAGGGCACGGTGGGGAGGGGATTGGGGCGGGGCCAGGACGTGGAAGCTGGGATGCGGGCCGGTCCTTCTCTCGGAGGTCGCGAAGACATGCGGCCCCCCTGTCTTGGGAGGACCGCTCTGCCCCGATTCCCGTCGGGGCACGAGTGTGGCAGCGGCACCCGCGGGGCCCCGGAACCGGCCGTCCCGTCGCTGGGCCGGCGGCCGGTGGGGCGTTCGGGTGCGGATGCGTGCACTCCCTGCCTGCCCCAGTTTCCTCTGGCGTGTCCTCCCCGCCCCGGGTACTAAGTTTTCCCTCCACGTCGGCACCTCGTTCCCGGAGGCGCTATGTAGACCTTCTGTGACTTCGAATGTGAATCCTTTTGAAAAATCGCATTCCTTATTGTGTATCTGGTAGGAAATAAGAAAGGTTCAAACTATGGATGGAATGCGGACTTCAGATGGAGCTATGTTGCTGAACTCGCTTCGGGTTTCTGCCGGTCTCCGTGCACAGGGGCCACCAGTCTATTCTGAGAACCGTAGCATGTGACACAAACGAAAGGGTTGATTTTCCTTTCCAACATACTCTTGGTTTTTGACCTCGTTTGAGGAGATTTTCAGAGCGTCTCTTGTAGCATCGAAGAGAAGGATTTCCTATCAACACCCTCGTCTTGCTCGTGACTTTCCAAGGAATGTTTCTACTTCTTAATCCTTGAGAATATTTTCTAAAGATTCAGACTTTTGAAAAGTGTCTCTAGATGTCTTCTCATCTGGATTCTTCCATTATGTTCCTGTGAATGAATAGCCAACCGTTTAGATTCTCTTCTTCTGCATATATGGATAGGATCCAATAGTTCCTTTCCTAGGGTAACGTGGTCATGTACTTGGACAACTTTAGAATGTGTCCTGAATTCAGAGCAGGTCGGTCAGAAGTTGCAGAGGCAGGCGTGTGAGGGGTGACAGCCCCGGGGACTGAGCCTCCACATCTCCAATCGGAACCTCTCTCCGGGGGCCGCGGGGCAGGGTCCGGGCCGGGCGGGGGAGGGAGCCGGGGCAGGGACGGAGAGGGCAGAGGGGGCCGCCCCTTCAGGGCCGAGGCGGGCGGAGGAGCCCCTCCCGCCTTCCAGCCCAGGGGGGCAGGACAGCAAAAGAGGCAGAGAAAGAAAAACAAAAAAGCCACCTGCCACCTGACACCTGCCACCTGACACCTGCCACGCCCGGCATTGTTCCCCGTCAGCAGTCTCCCGGCAGCTGTCTCCCTGGCAGCAGTCTCCCATGCGGGTCCCGACCGGCCCCAACCCTGCTTAGCTTCCCAGATCAGAGGAGATCCGGCGCCTTCAGGGCAGTGCGGCCTCAGACACTGGGGGGCGCTCCGGGAAGACCCAAGATTCCTAGCCAATAAGGGCCCCTCCCCGCCCAGGGCGGTCCCTCCTGCCGCCTCTACGCTTTGCTAGACCCCCCTGTCCGCATCAGGGCGGGGGGCGCGAGGGAGGAGGGCAGGGGGATACTGACTGGTCTGAGGCGCGGTCGCCCACACCTCCTCTCCCTAGGCGGAAACACGGAAGCGCCGCACCACAGTCCCACACCCCAGCAAGCAGACGCGCGTGCTCGGGCACGCTGGGACGGACTTCCAGGCCTGGGGAACGGGCGCCAGAGGCGGAGAGTGCGCGCGAGGGGGCCCTGCCCCGCCCCGCGGGAGGGCTCGGTGGGGAGGGGCTTCCGGGCGGGGTCGGGTCGAGGAAGCGGAGCCGCGGGGCCAGTCCTTCCCCGGAGGTCCCGAAGACGTCCAGCTCTCCTGTCTGGGGAGGACCGCTCTGCCCCGATTCCCGTCGGGGCACGAGTGTGGCAGCGGCACCCGCGGGGCACCAGAGCCTACCGGCACGTCCCTGGGGCGGGCGGCCGCTGGGGCATTCGGGTGCGGCTGCCTGCGCTCCCTGCCTTCCCCGGTTTCCTCTGGCGTGTCCTCCCCGCCCCGGGTACGAAGTTTTCCGTACACGTCGGAACCCCTTTTTCCGAGGCCCTATGTAGATCCTCTGTGACTTCGGATGTGAATCCTGTTGAAAAATCGCTATCCTTATTGTGTGTCTGGTAGGAAATAAGAAGGATTCAAACTATCGATGGAATGCGGACTTCAGATGGAGGTATCTTGCTGAACTCGCTTCGGGTTTCTGCCGGTCTCCCGTGCACACGGGCAAACAGTCTATTCTGAGAACCGTAGCAGGTGACGCAAACGAAAGAGGTGATTTTCCTTTCCAACATACTCTTGGTTTTTGACCTCGTTTGAGGAGATTTTCAGAGCGTCTCTTGCAGCATCGAAGAGAAGGATTTCCTATCAACACCCTGGTCTGGCTCGTGACTTTCCAAAGAATGTTTCTACTTCTTAATCCTTGAGAATATTTTCTAAAGATTCAGACTTTTGAAAAGTGTCTCTAGATGTCTTCTCATCTGGATTCTTCCATTATGTTCCCGTGAATGAAGAGCAAGAAAAACAAAAAAGCCCGCCGCCAACGGCCAACTGCCAACTGCCAACTGCCAACGGCCGTGCTCGGCCCCGTATTGTTCCCTGCTGCCACCTTCCAGCCCAGGGGAGCGGGACAGCAAAAGAGGCAGAGAAAGAAAAACAAAAAAGCCTACGGCCAACGGCCAACTGCCAGCTGCCATCTGCCAACTGCCAACAGCCAAGCTCGGCCCGGTATTGTTACCTGCTGCGGACTTCCAGCCCAGGGGGCGGGACAGCAAAAGAGGCAGAGCAACAAAAACAAAAAAGCCCGCCGCCAACGGCCAACTGCCAAGTGCCAACTGCCAAGTGCCAACGGCCACGCTCGGCCCAGTATTGTACCCCGCTGCCGCCTTCCACCCCAGACGGGCGGGACAGCAAAAGAGGCAGAGAAAGAAAAACAAAAAAGCCCACGGCCAACGGCCCACTGCCAACTGGCAAGTGCCAACTCCAACTGCCAACGGCCACGCTCGGCCCAGTATTTTTCCCCGCTGCCGCCTTCCACCCCAGGGGGGCGGGACAGCAAAAGAGGCAGAGAAAGAAAAACAAAAAAGCCCACGGCCAATGGCCGTGCTCTGCCCGGTATTGTTCTCCGGCAGGGGTCTCCCATCCAGGTCCCGACCGGACCCGACCCTGCTTAGCTTCCCAGATCAGACGAGATCCGTCTCCTTCAGGGCGGTGCGGCCTCAGACACTGGGTGGCGCTCCGCAACACCCCAAGACGCCGAGCAAATAACAGCCCCTCCCCGCTCAGGGCGGTCCCTCCCGCTGCCCCTGGGCTTCGCTAGACCCCCCTGTGCAGTTCGGGGCGGGGGGCCCGGGGGAGCGAGGGCTGGGGGAGACTAACGGGTCTGGCGCAGGGTCGGGCACACCCCCTCTCCCCGGGTGAAAAACACGGAAGTGCCGCACCACAGTCCACACCCCAGCGAGCAGACCCACGGGCTGGCGAGCGCTGGGACGGACTTCCAGGGGCCGAGAGTGCGCGCGAGGGGGCCCTCCCCCGCCCCGCGGGAGGGCACGGTGGGGAGGGGATTGGGGCGGGGCCAGGACGTGGAAGCTGGGATGCGGGCCGGTCCTTCTCTCGGAGGTCGCGAAGACATGCGGCCCCCCTGTCTTGGGAGGACCGCTCTGCCCCGATTCCCGTCGGGGCACGAGTGTGGCAGCGGCACCCGCGGGGCCCCGGAACCGGCCGTCCCGTCGCTGGGCCGGCGGCCGGTGGGGCGTTCGGGTGCAGATGCGTGCACTCCCTGCCTGCCCCAGTTTCCTCTGGCGTGTCCTCCCCGCCCCGGGTACTAAGTTTTCCCTCCACGTCGGCACCTCGTTCCCGGAGGCGCTATGTAGACCTTCTGTGACTTCGAATGTGAATCCTTTTGAAAAATCGCATTCCTTATTGTGTATCTGGTAGGAAATAAGAAGGGTTCAAACTATGGATGGAATGCGGACTTCAGATGGAGCTATGTTGCTGAACTCGCTTCGGGTTTCTGCCGGTCTCCGTGCACAGGGGCCACCAGTCTATTCTGAGAACCGTAGCATGTGACACAAACGAAAGGGTTGATTTTCCTTTCCAACATACTCTTGGTTTTTGACCTCGTTTGAGGAGATTTTCAGAGCGTCTCTTGTAGCATCGAAGAGAAGGATTTCCTATCAACACCCTCGTCTTGCTCGTGACTTTCCAAGGAATGTTTCTACTTCTTAATCCTTGAGAATATTTTCTAAAGATTCAGACTTTTGAAAAGTGTCTCTAGATGTCTTCTCATCTGGATTCTTCCATTATGTTCCTGTGAATGAATAGCCAACCGTTTAGATTCTCTTCTTCTGCATATATGGATAGGATCCAATATTTCCTTTCCTAGGGTAACGTGGTCATGTACTTGGACAACTTTAGAATGTGTCCTGAATTCAGAGCAGGTCGGTCAGAAGTTGCAGAGGCAGGCGTGTGAGGGGTGACAGCCCCGGGGACTGAGCCTCCACATCTCCAATCGGAACCTCTCTCCGGGGGCCGCGGGGCAGGGTCCGGGCCGGGCGGGGGCGGGAGCCGGGGCGGGGACGGAGAGGGCAGAGGGGGCGGCCCCTTCAGGGCCGAGGCGGGCGGAGGAGCCCCTCCCGCCTTCCAGCCCAGGGGGGCAGGACAGCAAAAGAGGCAGAGAAAGAAAAACAAAAAAGCCACCTGCCACCTGACACCTGCCACCTGACACCTGACACCTGCCACCTGACACCTGCCACGCCCGGCATTGTTCCCCGTCAGCAGTCTCCCGGCAGCTGTCTCCCTGGCAGCAGTCTCTCATGCGGGTCCCGACCAGCCCCAACCCTGCTTAGCTTCCCAGATCAGAGGAGATCCGGCGCCTTCAGGGCAGTGCGGCCTCAGACACTGGGGGGCGCTCCGGGAAGACCCAAGATTCCTAGCCAATAAGGGCCCCTCCCCGCCCAGGGCGGTCCCTCCCGCCGCCTCTACGCTTTGCTAGACCCCCCTGTCCGCATCAGGGCGGGGGGCGCGAGGGAGGAGGGCAGGGGGATACTGACTGCTCTGAGGCGCGGTCGCCCACACCTCCTCTCCCTAGGCGGAAACACGGAAGCGCCGCACCACAGTCCCACACCCCAGCGAGCAGACGCGCGTGCTCGGGCACGCTGGGACGGACTTCCAGGCCTGGGGAACGGGCGCCAGAGGCGGAGAGTGCGCGCGAGGGGGCCCTGCCCTGCCCCGCGGGAGGGCTCGGTGGGGAGGGGCTTCCGGGCGGGGTCGGGTCGAGGAAGCGGGGCCGCGGGGCCAGTCCTTCCCCGGAGGTCCCGAAGACGTCCAGCTCTCCTGTCTGGGGAGGACCGCTCTGCCCCGATTCCCGTCGGGGCACGAGTGTGGCAGCGGCACCCGCGGGGCACCAGAGCACACCGGCACGTCCCTGGGGCGGGCGGCCGCTGGGGCATTCGGGTGCGGCTGCCTGCGCTCCCTGCCTTCCCCGGTTTCCTCTGGCGTGTCCTCCCCGCCCCGGGTACGAAGTTTTCCGTACACGTCGGAACCCCTTTTTCCGAGGCCCTATGTAGATCCTCTGTGACTTCGGATGTGAATCCTGTTGAAAAATCGCTATCCTTATTGTGTGTCTGGTAGGAAATAAGAAGGATTCAAACTATCGATGGAATGCGGACTTCAGATGGAGGTATCTTGCTGAACTCGCTTCGGGTTTCTGCCGGTCTCCCGTGCACACGGGCAAACAGTCTATTCTGAGAACCGTAGCAGGTGACGCAAACGAAAGAGGTGATTTTCCTTTCCAACATACTCTTGGTTTTTGACCTCGTTTGAGGAGATTTTCAGAGCGTCTCTTGCAGCATCGAAGAGAAGGATTTCCTGTCAACACCCTGGTCTGGCTCGTGACTTTCCAAAGAATGTTTCTACTTCTTAATCCTTGAGAATATTTTCTAAAGATTCAGACTTTTGAAAAGTGTCTCTAGATGTCTTCTCATCTGGATTCTTCCATTATGTTCCCGTGAATGAAGAGCAAGAAAAACAAAAAAGCCCGCCGCCAACGGCCAACTGCCAACTGCCAACTGCCAACTGCCAACGGCCGTGCTCGGCCCCGTATTGTTCCCTGCTGCCACCTTCCAGCCCAGGGGAGCGGGACAGCAAAAGAGGCAGAGAAAGAAAAACAAAAAAGCCTACGGCCAACGGCCAACTGCCAGCTGCCATCTGCCAACTGCCAACAGCCAAGCTCGGCCCGGTATTGTTACCTGCTGCGGACTTCCAGCCCAGGGGGCGGGACAGCAAAAGAGGCAGAGCAACAAAAACAAAAAAGCCCGCCGCCAACGGCCAACTGCCAAGTGCCAACTGCCAAGTGCCAACGGCCACGCTCGGCCCAGTATTGTACCCCGCTGCCGCCTTCCACCCCAGACGGGCGGGACAGCAAAAGAGGCAGAGAAAGAAAAACAAAAAAGCCCACGGCCAACGGCCCACTGCCAACTGGCAAGTGCCAACTCCAACTGCCAACGGCCACGCTCGGCCCAGTATTTTTCCCCGCTGCCGCCTTCCACCCCAGGGGGGCGGGACAGCAAAAGAGGCAGAGAAAGAAAAACAAAAAAGCCCACGGCCAATGGCCGTGCTCTGCCCGGTATTGTTCTCCGGCAGGGGTCTCCCATCCAGGTCCCGACCGGACCCGACCCTGCTTAGCTTCCCAGATCAGACGAGATCCGTCTCCTTCAGGGCGGTGCGGCCTCAGACACTGGGTGGCGCTCCGCAACACCCCAAGACGCCGAGCAAATAACAGCCCCTCCCCGCTCAGGGCGGTCCCTCCCGCTGCCCCTGGGCTTCGCTAGACCCCCCTGTGCAGTTCGGGGCGGGGGGCCCGGGGGAGCGAGGGCTGGGGGAGACTAACGGGTCTGGCGCAGGGTCGGGCACACCCCCTCTCCCCGGGTGAAAAACACGGAAGTGCCGCACCACAGTCCACACCCCAGCGAGCAGACCCACGGGCTGGCGAGCGCTGGGACGGACTTCCAGGGGCCGAGAGTGCGCGCGAGGGGGCCCTCCCCCGCCCCGCGGGAGGGCACGGTGGGGAGGGGATTGGGGCGGGGCCAGGACGTGGAAGCTGGGATGCGGGCCGGTCCTTCTCTCGGAGGTCGCGAAGACATGCGGCCCCCCTGTCTTGGGAGGACCGCTCTGCCCCGATTCCCGTCGGGGCACGAGTGTGGCAGCGGCACCCGCGGGGCCCCGGAACCGGCCGTCCCGTCGCTGGGCCGGCGGCCGGTGGGGCGTTCGGGTGCAGATGCGTGCACTCCCTGCCTGCCCCAGTTTCCTCTGGCGTGTCCTCCCCGCCCCGGGTACTAAGTTTTCCCTCCACGTCGGCACCTCGTTCCCGGAGGCGCTATGTAGACCTTCTGTGACTTCGAATGTGAATCCTTTTGAAAAATCGCATTCCTTATTGTGTATCTGGTAGGAAATAAGAAGGGTTCAAACTATGGATGGAATGCGGACTTCAGATGGAGCTATGTTGCTGAACTCGCTTCGGGTTTCTGCCGGTCTCCGTGCACAGGGGCCACCAGTCTATTCTGAGAACCGTAGCATGTGACACAAACGAAAGGGTTGATTTTCCTTTCCAACATACTCTTGGTTTTTGACCTCGTTTGAGGAGATTTTCAGAGCGTCTCTTGTAGCATCGAAGAGAAGGATTTCCTATCAACACCCTCGTCTTGCTCGTGACTTTCCAAGGAATGTTTCTACTTCTTAATCCTTGAGAATACTTTCTAAAGATTCAGACTTTTGAAAAGTGTCTCTAGATGTCTTCTCATCTGGATTCTTCCATTATGTTCCTGTGAATGAATAGCCAACCGTTTAGATTCTCTTCTTCTGCATATATGGATAGGATCCAATAGTTCCTTTCCTAGGGTAACGTGGTCATGTACTTGGACAACTTTAGAATGTGTCCTGAATTCAGAGCAGGTCGGTCAGAAGTTGCAGAGGCAGGCGTGTGAGGGGTGACAGCCCCGGGGACTGAGCCTCCACATCTCCAATCGGAACCTCTCTCCGGGGGGCCGCGGGGCAGGGTCCGGGCCGGGCGGGGGCGGGAGCCGGGGCGGGGACGGAGAGGGCAGAGGGGGCCGCCCCTTCAGGGCCGAGGCGGGCGGAGGAGCCCCTCCCGCCTTCCAGCCCAGGGGGGCAGGACAGCAAAAGAGGCAGAGAAAGAAAAACAAAAAAGCCACCTGCCACCTGACACCTGCCACCTGCCACCTGACACCTGCCACGCCCGGCATTGTTCCCCGTCAGCAGTCTCCCGGCAGCTGTCTCCCTGGCAGCAGTCTCCCATGCGGGTCCCGACCGGCCCCAACCCTGCTTAGCTTCCCAGATCAGAGGAGATCCGGCGCCTTCAGGGCAGTGCGGCCTCAGACACTGGGGGGCGCTCCGGGAAGACCCAAGACTCCTAGCCAATAAGGGCCCCTCCCCGCCCAGGGCGGTCCCTCCCGCCGCCTCTACGCTTTGCTAGACCCCCCTGTCCTCATCAGGGCGGGGGGCGCGAGGGAGGAGGGCAGGGGGATACTGACTGGTCTGAGGCGCGGTCGCCCACACCTCCTCTCCCTAGGCGGAAACACGGAAGCGCCGCACCACAGTCCCACACCCCAGCGAGCAGACGCGCGTGCTCGGGCACGCTGGGACGGACTTCCAGGCCTGGGGAACGGGCGCCAGAGGCGGAGAGTGCGCGCGAGGGGGCCCTGCCCCGCCCCGCGGGAGGGCTCGGTGGGGAGGGGCTTCCGGGCGGGGTCGGGTCGAGGAAGCGGGGCCGCGGGGCCAGTCCTTCCCCGGAGGTCCCGAAGACGTCCAGCTCTCCTGTCTGGGGAGGACCGCTCTGCCCCGATTCCCGTCGGGGCACGAGTGTGGCAGCGGCACCCGCGGGGCACCAGAGCCTACCGGCACGTCCCTGGGGCGGGCGGCCGCTGGGGCATTCGGGTGCGGCTGCCTGCGCTCCCTGCCTTCCCCGGTTTCCTCTGGCGTGTCCTCCCCGCCCCGGGTACGAAGTTTTCCGTACACGTCGGAACCCCTTTTTCCGAGGCCCTATGTAGATCCTCTGTGACTTCGGATGTGAATCCTGTTGAAAAATCGCTATCCTTATTGTGTGTCTGGTAGGAAATAAGAAGGATTCAAACTATCGATGGAATGCGGACTTCAGATGGAGGTATCTTGCTGAACTCGCTTCGGGTTTCTGCCGGTCTCCCGTGCACACGGGCAAACAGTCTATTCTGAGAACCGTAGCAGGTGACGCAAACGAAAGAGGTGATTTTCCTTTCCAACATACTCTTGGTTTTTGACCTCGTTTGAGGAGATTTTCAGAGCGTCTCTTGCAGCATCGAAGAGAAGGATTTCCTATCAACACCCTGGTCTGGCTCGTGACTTTCCAAAGAATGTTTCTACTTCTTAATCCTTGAGAATATTTTCTAAAGATTCAGACTTTTGAAAAGTGTCTCTAGATGTCTTCTCATCTGGATTCTTCCATTATGTTCCCGTGAATGAAGAGCAAGAAAAACAAAAAAGCCCGCCGCCAACGGCCAACTGCCAACTGCCAACTGCCAACTGCCAACGGCCGTGCTCGGCCCCGTATTGTTCCCTGCTGCCACCTTCCAGCCCAGGGGAGCGGGACAGCAAAAGAGGCAGAGAAAGAAAAACAAAAAAGCCTACGGCCAACGGCCAACTGCCAGCTGCCATCTGCCAACTGCCAACAGCCAAGCTCGGCCCGGTATTGTTACCTGCTGCGGACTTCCAGCCCAGGGGGCGGGACAGCAAAAGAGGCAGAGCAACACAAACAAAAAAGCCCGCCGCCAACGGCCAACTGCCAAGTGCCAACTGCCAAGTGCCAACGGCCACGCTCGGCCCAGTATTGTACCCCGCTGCCGCCTTCCACCCCAGACGGGCGGGACAGCAAAAGAGGCAGAGAAAGAAAAACAAAAAAGCCCACGGCCAACGGCCCACTGCCAACTGGCAAGTGCCAACTCCAACTGCCAACGGCCACGCTCGGCCCAGTATTTTTCCCCGCTGCCGCCTTCCACCCCAGGGGGGCGGGACAGCAAAAGAGGCAGAGAAAGAAAAACAAAAAAGCCCACGGCCAATGGCCGTGCTCTGCCCGGTATTGTTCTCCGGCAGGGGTCTCCCATCCAGGTCCCGACCGGACCCGACCCTGCTTAGCTTCCCAGATCAGACGAGATCCGTCTCCTTCAGGGCGGTGCGGCCTCAGACACTGGGTGGCGCTCCGCAACACCCCAAGACGCCGAGCAAATAACGGCCCCTCCCCGCTCAGGGCGGTCCCTCCCGCTGCCCCTGGGCTTCGCTAGACCCCCCTGTGCAGTTCGGGGCGGGGGGCCCGGGGGAGCGAGGGCTGGGGGAGACTAACGGGTCTGGCGCAGGGTCGGGCACACCCCCTCTCCCCGGGTGAAAAACACGGAAGTGCCGCACCACAGTCCACACCCCAGCGAGCAGACCCACGGGCTGGCGAGCGCTGGGACGGACTTCCAGGGGCCGAGAGTGCGCGCGAGGGGGCCCTCCCCCGCCCCGCGGGAGGGCACGGTGGGGAGGGGATTGGGGCGGGGCCAGGACGTGGAAGCTGGGATGCGGGCCGGTCCTTCTCTCGGAGGTCGCGAAGACATGCGGCCCCCCTGTCTTGGGAGGACCGCTCTGCCCCGATTCCCGTCGGGGCACGAGTGTGGCAGCGGCACCCGCGGGGCCCCGGAACCGGCCGTCCCGTCGCTGGGCCGGCGGCCGGTGGGGCGTTCGGGTGCGGATGCGTGCACTCCCTGCCTGCCCCAGTTTCCTCTGGCGTGTCCTCCCCGCCCCGGGTACTAAGTTTTCCCTCCACGTCGGCACCTCGTTCCCGGAGGCGCTATGTAGACCTTCTGTGACTTCGAATGTGAATCCTTTTGAAAAATCGCATTCCTTATTGTGTATCTGGTAGGAAATAAGAAAGGTTCAAACTATGGATGGAATGCGGACTTCAGATGGAGCTATGTTGCTGAACTCGCTTCGGGTTTCTGCCGGTCTCCGTGCACAGGGGCCACCAGTCTATTCTGAGAACCGTAGCATGTGACACAAACGAAAGGGTTGATTTTCCTTTCCAACATACTCTTGGTTTTTGACCTCGATTGAGGAGATTTTCAGAGCGTCTCTTGTAGCATCGAAGAGAAGGGTTTCCTATCAACACCCTCGTCTTGCTCGTGACTTTCCAAGGAATGTTTCTACTTCTTAATCCTTGAGAATACTTTCTAAAGATTCAGACTTTTGAAAAGTGTCTCTAGATGTCTTCTCATCTGGATTCTTCCATTATGTTCCTGTGAATGAATAGCCAACCGTTTAGATTCTCTTCTTCTGCATATATGGATAGGATCCAATATTTCCTTTCCTAGGGTAACGTGGTCATGTACTTGGACAACTTTAGAATGTGTCCTGAATTCAGAGCAGGTCGGTCAGAAGTTGCAGAGGCAGGCGTGTGAGGGGTGACAGCCCCGGGGACTGAGCCTCCACATCTCCAATCGGAACCTCTCTCCGGGGGCCGCGGGGCAGGGTCCGGGCCGGGCGGGGGCGGGAGCCGGGGCGGGGACGGAGAGGGCAGAGGGGGCCGCCCCTTCAGGGCCGAGGCGGGCGGAGGAGCCCCTCCCGCCTTCCAGCCCAGGGGGGCAGGACAGCAAAAGAGGCAGAGAAAGAAAAACAAAAAAGCCACCTGCCACCTGACACCTGCCACCTGACACCTGACACCTGCCACGCCCGGCATTGTTCCCCGTCAGCAGTCTCCCGGCAGCTGTCTCCCTGGCAGCAGTCTCCCATGCGGGTCCCGACCGGCCCCAACCCTGCTTAGCTTCCCAGATCAGAGGAGATCCGGCGCCTTCAGGGCAGTGCGGCCTCAGACACTGGGGGGCGCTCCGGGAAGACCCAAGATTCCTAGCCAATAAGGGCCCCTCCCCGCCCAGGGCGGTCCCTCCCGCCGCCTCTACGCTTTGCTAGACCCCCCTGTCCGCATCAGGGCGGGGGGCGCGAGGGAGGAGGGCAGGGGGATACTGACTGGTCTGAGGCGCGGTCGCCCACACCTCCTCTCCCTAGGCGGAAACACGGAAGCGCCGCACCACAGTCCCACACCCCAGCGAGCAGACGCGCGTGCTCGGGCACGCTGGGACGGACTTCCAGGCCTGGGGAACGGGCGCCAGAGGCGGAGAGTGCGCGCGAGGGGGCCCTGCCCCGCCCCGCGGGAGGGCTCGGTGGGGAGGGGCTTCCGGGCGGGGTCGGGTCGAGGAAGCGGGGCCGCGGGGCCAGTCCTTCCCCGGAGGTCCCGAAGACGTCCAGCTCTCCTGTCTGGGGAGGACCGCTCTGCCCCGATTCCCGTCGGGGCACGAGTGTGGCAGCGGCACCCGCGGGGCACCAGAGCCTACCGGCACGTCCCTGGGGCGGGCGGCCGCTGGGGCATTCGGGTGCGGCTGCCTGCGCTCCCTGCCTTCCCCGGTTTCCTCTGGCGTGTCCTCCCCGCCCCGGGTACGAAGTTTTCCGTACACGTCGGAACCCCTTTTTCCGAGGCCCTATGTAGATCCTCTGTGACTTCGGATGTGAATCCTGTTGAAAAATCGCTATCCTTATTGTGTGTCTGGTAGGAAATAAGAAGGATTCAAACTATCGATGGAATGCGGACTTCAGATGGAGGTATCTTGCTGAACTCGCTTCAGGTTTCTGCCGGTCTCCCGTGCACACGGGCAAACAGTCTATTCTGAGAACCGTAGCAGGTGACGCAAACGAAAGAGGTGATTTTCCTTTCCAACATACTCTTGGTTTTTGACCTCGTTTGAGGAGATTTTCAGAGCGTCTCTTGCAGCATCGAAGAGAAGGATTTCCTGTCAACACCCTGGTCTGGCTCGTGACTTTCCAAAGAATGTTTCTACTTCTTAATCCTTGAGAATATTTTCTAAAGATTCAGACTTTTGAAAAGTGTCTCTAGATGTCTTCTCATCTGGATTCTTCCATTATGTTCCCGTGAATGAAGAGCAAGAAAAACAAAAAAGCCCGCCGCCAACGGCCAACTGCCAACTGCCAACTGCCAACTGCCAACGGCCGTGCTCGGCCCCGTATTGTTCCCTGCTGCCACCTTCCAGCCCAGGGGAGCGGGACAGCAAAAGAGGCAGAGAAAGAAAAACAAAAAAGCCTACGGCCAACGGCCAACTGCCAGCTGCCATCTGCCAACTGCCAACAGCCAAGCTCGGCCCGGTATTGTTACCTGCTGCGGACTTCCAGCCCAGGGGGCGGGACAGCAAAAGAGGCAGAGCAACACAAACAAAAAAGCCCGCCGCCAACGGCCAACTGCCAAGTGCCAACTGCCAAGTGCCAACGGCCACGCTCGGCCCAGTATTGTACCCCGCTGCCGCCTTCCACCCCAGACGGGCGGGACAGCAAAAGAGGCAGAGAAAGAAAAACAAAAAAGCCCACGGCCAACGGCCCACTGCCAACTGGCAAGTGCCAACTCCAACTGCCAACGGCCACGCTCGGCCCAGTATTTTTCCCCGCTGCCGCCTTCCACCCCAGGGGGGCGGGACAGCAAAAGAGGCAGAGAAAGAAAAACAAAAAAGCCCACGGCCAATGGCCGTGCTCTGCCCGGTATTGTTCTCCGGCAGGGGTCTCCCATCCAGGTCCCGACCGGACCCGACCCTGCTTAGCTTCCCAGATCAGACGAGATCCGTCTCCTTCAGGGCGGTGCGGCCTCAGACACTGGGTGGCGCTCCGCAACACCCCAAGACGCCGAGCAAATAACGGCCCCTCCCCGCTCAGGGCGGTCCCTCCCGCTGCCCCTGGGCTTCGCTAGACCCCCCTGTGCAGTTCGGGGCGGGGGGCCCGGGGGAGCGAGGGCTGGGGGAGACTAACGGGTCTGGCGCAGGGTCGGGCACACCCCCTCTCCCCGGGTGAAAAACACGGAAGTGCCGCACCACAGTCCACACCCCAGCGAGCAGACCCACGGGCTGGCGAGCGCTGGGACGGACTTCCAGGGGCCGAGAGTGCGCGCGAGGGGGCCCTCCCCCGCCCCGCGGGAGGGCACGGTGGGGAGGGGATTGGGGCGGGGCCAGGACGTGGAAGCTGGGATGCGGGCCGGTCCTTCTCTCGGAGGTCGCGAAGACATGCGGCCCCCCTGTCTTGGGAGGACCGCTCTGCCCCGATTCCCGTCGGGGCACGAGTGTGGCAGCGGCACCCGCGGGGCCCCGGAACCGGCCGTCCCGTCGCTGGGCCGGCGGCCGGTGGGGCGTTCGGGTGCGGATGCGTGCACTCCCTGCCTGCCCCAGTTTCCTCTGGCGTGTCCTCCCCGCCTCGGGTACTAAGTTTTCCCTCCACGTCGGCACCTCGTTCCCGGAGGCGCTATGTAGACCTTCTGTGACTTCGAATGTGAATCCTTTTGAAAAATCGCATTCCTTATTGTGTATCTGGTAGGAAATAAGAAAGGTTCAAACTATGGATGGAATGCGGACTTCAGATGGAGCTATGTTGCTGAACTCGCTTCGGGTTTCTGCCGGTCTCCGTGCACAGGGGCCACCAGTCTATTCTGAGAACCGTAGCATGTGACACAAACGAAAGGGTTGATTTTCCTTTCCAACATACTCTTGGTTTTTGACCTCGTTTGAGGAGATTTTCAGAGCGTCTCTTGTAGCATCGAAGAGAAGGATTTCCTATCAACACCCTCGTCTTGCTCGTGACTTTCCAAGGAATGTTTCTACTTCTTAATCCTTGAGAATATTTTCTAAAGATTCAGACTTTTGAAAAGTGTCTCTAGATGTCTTCTCATCTGGATTCTTCCATTATGTTCCTGTGAATGAATAGCCAACCGTTTAGATTCTCTTCTTCTGCATATATGGATAGGATCCAATAGTTCCTTTCCTAGGGTAACGTGGTCATGTACTTGGACAACTTTAGAATGTGTCCTGAATTCAGAGCAGGTCGGTCAGAAGTTGCAGAGGCAGGCGTGTGAGGGGTGACAGCCCCGGGGACTGAGCCTCCACATCTCCAATCGGAACCTCTCTCCGGGGGCCGCGGGGCAGGGTCCGGGCCGGGCGGGGGCGGGAGCCGGGGCGGGGACGGAGAGGGCAGAGGGGGCCGCCCCTTCAGGGCCGAGGCGGGCGGAGGAGCCCCTCCCGCCTTCCAGCCCAGGGGGGCAGGACAGCAAAAGAGGCAGAGAAAGAAAAACAAAAAAGCCACCTGCCACCTGACACCTGCCACCTGCCACGCCCGGCATTGTTCCCCGTCAGCAGTCTCCCGGCAGCTGTCTCCCTGGCAGCAGTCTCCCATGCGGGTCCCGACCGGCCCCAACCCTGCTTAGCTTCCCAGATCAGAGGAGATCCGGCGCCTTCAGGGCAGTGCGGCCTCAGACACTGGGGGGCGCTCCGGGAAGACCCAAGATTCCTAGCCAATAAGGGCCCCTCCCCGCCCAGGGCGGTCCCTCCCGCCGCCTCTACGCTTTGCTAGACCCCCCTGTCCGCATCAGGGCGGGGGGCGCGAGGGAGGAGGGCAGGGGGATACTGACTGGTCTGAGGCGCGGTCGCCCACACCTCCTCTCCCTAGGCGGAAACACGGAAGCGCCGCACCACAGTCCCACACCCCAGCGAGCAGACGCGCGTGCTCGGGCACGCTGGGACGGACTTCCAGGCCTGGGGAACGGGCGCCAGAGGCGGAGAGTGCGCGCGAGGGGGCCCTGCCCCGCCCCGCGGGAGGGCTCGGTGGGGAGGGGCTTCCGGGCGGGGTCGGGTCGAGGAAGCGGGGCCGCGGGGCCAGTCCTTCCCCGGAGGTCCCGAAGACGTCCAGCTCTCCTGTCTGGGGAGGACCGCTCTGCCCCGATTCCCGTCGGGGCACGAGTGTGGCAGCGGCACCCGCGGGGCACCAGAGCCTACCGGCACGTCCCTGGGGCGGGCGGCCGCTGGGGCATTCGGGTGCGGCTGCCTGCGCTCCCTGCCTTCCCCGGTTTCCTCTGGCGTGTCCTCCCCGCCCCGGGTACGAAGTTTTCCGTACACGTCGGAACCCCTTTTTCCGAGGCCCTATGTAGATCCTCTGTGACTTCGGATGTGAATCCTGTTGAAAAATCGCTATCCTTATTGTGTGTCTGGTAGGAAATAAGAAGGATTCAAACTATCGATGGAATGCGGACTTCAGATGGAGGTATCTTGCTGAACTCGCTTCGGGTTTCTGCCGGTCTCCCGTGCACACGGGCAAACAGTCTATTCTGAGAACCGTAGCAGGTGACGCAAACGAAAGAGGTGATTTTCCTTTCCAACATACTCTTGGTTTTTGACCTCGTTTGAGGAGATTTTCAGAGCGTCTCTTGCAGCATCGAAGAGAAGGATTTCCTGTCAACACCCTGGTCTGGCTCGTGACTTTCCAAAGAATGTTTCTACTTCTTAATCCTTGAGAATATTTTCTAAAGATTCAGACTTTTGAAAAGTGTCTCTAGATGTCTTCTCATCTGGATTCTTCCATTATGTTCCCGTGAATGAAGAGCAAGAAAAACAAAAAAGCCCGCCGCCAACGGCCAACTGCCAACTGCCAACTGCCAACTGCCAACGGCCGTGCTCGGCCCCGTATTGTTCCCTGCTGCCACCTTCCAGCCCAGGGGAGCGGGACAGCAAAAGAGGCAGAGAAAGAAAAACAAAAAAGCCTACGGCCAACGGCCAACTGCCAGCTGCCATCTGCCAACTGCCAACAGCCAAGCTCGGCCCGGTATTGTTACCTGCTGCGGACTTCCAGCCCAGGGGGCGGGACAGCAAAAGAGGCAGAGCAACAAAAACAAAAAAGCCCGCCGCCAACGGCCAACTGCCAAGTGCCAACTGCCAAGTGCCAACGGCCACGCTCGGCCCAGTATTGTACCCCGCTGCCGCCTTCCACCCCAGACGGGCGGGACAGCAAAAGAGGCAGAGAAAGAAAAACAAAAAAGCCCACGGCCAACGGCCCACTGCCAACTGGCAAGTGCCAACTCCAACTGCCAACGGCCACGCTCGGCCCAGTATTTTTCCCCGCTGCCGCCTTCCACCCCAGGGGGGGCGGGACAGCAAAAGAGGCAGAGAAAGAAAAACAAAAAAGCCCACGGCCAATGGCCGTGCTCTGCCCGGTATTGTTCTCCGGCAGGGGTCTCCCATCCAGGTCCCGACCGGACCCGACCCTGCTTAGCTTCCCAGATCAGACGAGATCCGTCTCCTTCAGGGCGGTGCGGCCTCAGACACTGGGTGGCGCTCCGCAACACCCCAAGACGCCGAGCAAATAACGGCCCCTCCCCGCTCAGGGCGGTCCCTCCCGCTGCCCCTGGGCTTCGCTAGACCCCCCTGTGCAGTTCGGGGCGGGGGGCCCGGGGGAGCGAGGGCTGGGGGAGACTAACGGGTCTGGCGCAGGGTCGGGCACACCCCCTCTCCCCGGGTGAAAAACACGGAAGTGCCGCACCACAGTCCACACCCCAGCGAGCAGACCCACGGGCTGGCGAGCGCTGGGACGGACTTCCAGGGGCCGAGAGTGCGCGCGAGGGGGCCCTCCCCCGCCCCGCGGGAGGGCACGGTGGGGAGGGGATTGGGGCGGGGCCAGGACGTGGAAGCTGGGATGCGGGCCGGTCCTTCTCTCGGAGGTCGCGAAGACATGCGGCCCCCCTGTCTTGGGAGGACCGCTCTGCCCCGATTCCCGTCGGGGCACGAGTGTGGCAGCGGCACCCGCGGGGCCCCGGAACCGGCCGTCCCGTCGCTGGGCCGGCGGCCGGTGGGGCGTTCGGGTGCGGATGCGTGCACTCCCTGCCTGCCCCAGTTTCCTCTGGCGTGTCCTCCCCGCCCCGGGTACTAAGTTTTCCCTCCACGTCGGCACCTCGTTCCCGGAGGCGCTATGTAGACCTTCTGTGACTTCGAATGTGAATCCTTTTGAAAAATCGCATTCCTTATTGTGTATCTGGTAGGAAATAAGAAGGGTTCAAACTATGGATGGAATGCGGACTTCAGATGGAGCTATGTTGCTGAACTCGCTTCGGGTTTCTGCCGGTCTCCGTGCACAGGGGCCACCAGTCTATTCTGAGAACCGTAGCATGTGACACAAACGAAAGGGTTGATTTTCCTTTCCAACATACTCTTGGTTTTTGACCTCGTTTGAGGAGATTTTCAGAGCGTTTCTTGTAGCATCGAAGAGAAGGATTTCCTATCAACACCCTCGTCTTGCTCGTGACTTTCCAAGGAATGTTTCTACTTCTTAATCCTTGAGAATATTTTCTAAAGATTCAGACTTTTGAAAAGTGTCTCTAGATGTCTTCTCATCTGGATTCTTCCATTATGTTCCTGTGAATGAATAGCCAACCGTTTAGATTCTCTTCTTCTGCATATATGGATAGGATCCAATATTTCCTTTCCTAGGGTAACGTGGTCATGTACTTGGACAACTTTAGAATGTGTCCTGAATTCAGAGCAGGTCGGTCAGAAGTTGCAGAGGCAGGCGTGTGAGGGGTGACAGCCCCGGGGACTGAGCCTCCACATCTCCAATCGGAACCTCTCTCCGGGGGCCGCGGGGCAGGGTCCGGGCCGGGCGGGGGGCGGGAGCCGGGGCGGGGACGGAGAGGGCAGAGGGGGCCGCCCCTTCAGGGCCGAGGCGGGCGGAGGAGCCCCTCCCGCCTTCCAGCCCAGGGGGGCAGGACAGCAAAAGAGGCAGAGAAAGAAAAACAAAAAAGCCACCTGCCACCTGACACCTGCCACGCCCGGCATTGTTCCCCGTCAGCAGTCTCCGGCAGCTGTCTCCCTGGCAGCAGTCTCCCATGCGGGTCCCGACCGGCCCCAACCCTGCTTAGCTTCCCAGATCAGAGGAGATCCGGCGCCTTCAGGGCAGTGCGGCCTCAGACACTGGGGGGGCGCTCCGGGAAGACCCAAGATTCCTAGCCAATAAGGGCCCCTCCCCGCCCAGGGGCGGGTCCCTCCCGCCGCCTCTACGCTTTGCTAGACCCCCCTGTCCGCATCAGGGCGGGGGGGCGCGAGGGAGGAGGGCAGGGGGGATACTGACTGGTCTGAGGCGCGGTCGCCCACACCTCCTCTCCCTAGGCGGAAACACGGAAGCGCCGCACCACAGTCCCACACCCCAGCGAGCAGACGCGCGTGCTCGGGCACGCTGGGACGGACTTCCAGGCCTGGGGAACGGGCGCCAGAGGCGGAGAGTGCGCGCGAGGGGGCCCTGCCCCGCCCCGCGGGAGGGCTCGGTGGGGAGGGGCTTCCGGGCGGGGTCGGGTCGAGGAAGCGGGGCCGCGGGGCCAGTCCTTCCCCGGAGGTCCCGAAGACGTCCAGCTCTCCTGTCTGGGGAGGACCGCTCTGCCCCGATTCCCGTCGGGGCACGAGTGTGGCAGCGGCACCCGCGGGGCACCAGAGCCTACCGGCACGTCCCTGGGGCGGGCGGCCGCTGGGGCATTCGGGTGCGGCTGCCTGCGCTCCCTGCCTTCCCCGGTTTCCTCTGGCGTGTCCTCCCCGCCCCGGGTACGAAGTTTTCCGTACACGTCGGAACCCCTTTTTCCGAGGCCCTATGTAGATCCTCTGTGACTTCGGATGTGAATCCTGTTGAAAAATCGCTATCCTTATTGTGTGTCTGGTAGGAAATAAGAAGGATTCAAACTATCGATGGAATGCGGACTTCAGATGGAGGTATCTTGCTGAACTCGCTTCGGGTTTCTGCCGGTCTCCCGTGCACACGGGCAAACAGTCTATTCTGAGAACCGTAGCAGGTGACGCAAACGAAAGAGGTGATTTTCCTTTCCAACATACTCTTGGTTTTTTGACCTCGTTTGAGGAGATTTTCAGAGCGTCTCTTGCAGCATCGAAGAGAAGGATTTCCTGTCAACACCCTGGTCTGGCTCGTGACTTTCCAAAGAATGTTTCTACTTCTTAATCCTTGAGAATATTTTCTAAAGATTCAGACTTTTGAAAAGTGTCTCTAGATGTCTTCTCATCTGGATTCTTCCATTATGTTCCCGTGAATGAAGAGCAAGAAAAACAAAAAAGCCCGCCGCCAACGGCCAACTGCCAACTGCCAACTGCCAACTGCCAACGGCCGTGCTCGGCCCCGTATTGTTCCCTGCTGCCACCTTCCAGCCCAGGGGAGCGGGACAGCAAAAGAGGCAGAGAAAGAAAAACAAAAAAGCCTACGGCCAACGGCCAACTGCCAGCTGCCATCTGCCAACTGCCAACAGCCAAGCTCGGCCCGGTATTGTTACCTGCTGCGGACTTCCAGCCCAGGGGGCGGGACAGCAAAAGAGGCAGAGCAACAAAAACAAAAAAGCCCGCCGCCAACGGCCAACTGCCAAGTGCCAACTGCCAAGTGCCAACGGCCACGCTCGGCCCAGTATTGTACCCCGCTGCCGCCTTCCACCCCAGACGGGCGGGACAGCAAAAGAGGCAGAGAAAGAAAAACAAAAAAGCCCACGGCCAACGGCCCACTGCCAACTGGCAAGTGCCAACTCCAACTGCCAACGGCCACGCTCGGCCCAGTATTTTTCCCCGCTGCCGCCTTCCACCCCAGGGGGGCGGGACAGCAAAAGAGGCAGAGAAAGAAAAACAAAAAAAGCCCACGCCAATGGCCCACCAACAAAAAAAACAAACACAAAAAAAAAAAAAAAGACAACAACAAAAAAAAAGACCCGACCCTGCTTAGCTTCCCAGATCAGACGAGATCCGTCTCCTTCAGGGCGGTGCGGCCTCAGACACTGGGTGGCGCTCCGCAACACCCCAAGACGCCGAGCAAATAACGGCCCCTCCCCGCTCAGGGCGGTCCCTCCCGCTGCCCCTGGGCTTCGCTAGACCCCCCTGTGCAGTTCGGGGCGGGGGGCCCGGGGGAGCGAGGGCTGGGGGAGACTAACGGGTCTGGCGCAGGGTCGGGCACACCCCCTCTCCCCGGGTGAAAAACACGGAAGTGCCGCACCACAGTCCACACCCCAGCGAGCAGACCCACGGGCTGGCGAGCGCTGGGACGGACTTCCAGGGGGCCGAGAGTGCGCGCGAGGGGGCCCTCCCCCGCCCCGCGGGAGGGCACGGTGGGGAGGGGATTGGGGCGGGGCCAGGACGTGGAAGCTGGGATGCGGGCCGGTCCTTCTCTCGGAGGTCGCGAAGACATGCGGCCCCCCTGTCTTGGGAGGACCGCTCTGCCCCGATTCCCGTCGGGGCACGAGTGTGGCAGCGGCACCCGCGGGGCCCCGGAACCGGCCGTCCCGTCGCTGGGCCGGCGGGCCGGTGGGGCGTTCGGGTGCGGATGCGTGCACTCCCTGCCTGCCCCAGTTTCCTCTGGCGTGTCCTCCCCGCCCCGGGTACTAAGTTTTCCCTCCACGTCGGCACCTCGTTCCCGGAGGCGCTATGTAGACCTTCTGTGACTTCGAATGTGAATCCTTTTGAAAAATCGCATTCCTTATTGTGTATCTGGTAGGAAATAAGAAGGGTTCAAACTATGGATGAATGCGGACTTCAGATGGAGCTATGTTGCTGAACTCGCTTCGGGTTTCTGCCGGTCTCCGTGCACAGGGGCCACCAGTCTATTCTGAGAACCGTAGCATGTGACACAAACGAAAGGGTTGATTTTCCTTTCCAACATACTCTTGGTTTTTTGACCTCGTTTGAGGAGATTTTCAAGAGCGTTTCTTGTAGCATCGAAGAGAAGGATTTCCTATCAACACCCTCGTCTTGCTCGTGACTTTCCAAGGAATGTTTCTACTTCTTAATCCTTGAGAATATTTTCTAAAGATTCAGACTTTTGAAAAGTGTCTCTAGATGTCTTCTCATCTGGATTCTTCCATTATGTTCCTGTGAATGAATAGCCAACCGTTTAGATTCTCTTCTTCTGCATATATGGATAGGATCCAATATTTCCTTTCCTAGGGTAACGTGGTCATGTACTTGGACAACTTTAGAATGTGTCCTGAATTCAGAGCAGGTCGGTCAGAAGTTTGCAGAGGCAGGCGTGTGAGGGGTGAACAGCCCCGGGGACTGAGCCTCCACATCTCCAATCGGAACCTCTCTCCGGGGGCCGCGGGGCAGGGTCCGGGCCGGGCGGGGGCGGGAGCCGGGGCGGGGACGGAGAGGGCAGAGGGGGCCGCCCCTTCAGGGCCGAGGCGGGCGGAGGAGCCCCTCCCGCCTTCCAGCCCAGGGGGCAGGACAGCAAAAGAGGCAGAGAAAGAAAAACAAAAAAGCCACCTGCCACCTGACACCTGCCACGCCGGCATTGTTCCCCGTCAGCAGTCTCCCGGCAGCTGTCTCCCTGGCAGCAGTCTCCCATGCGGGGTCCCGACCGGCCCCAACCCTGCTTAGCTTCCCAGATCAGAGGAGATCCGGCGCCTTCAGGGCAGTGCGGCCTCAGACACTGGGGGGCGCTCCGGGAAGACCCAAGATTCCTAGCCAATAAGGGCCCCTCCCCGCCCAGGGCGGTCCCTCCCGCCGCCTCTACGCTTTGCTAGACCCCCCTGTCCGCATCAGGGCGGGGGGCGCGAGGGAGGAGGGCAGGGGGATACTGACTGGTCTGAGGCGCGGTCGCCCACACCTCCTCTCCCTAGGCGGAAACACGGAAGCGCCGCACCACAGTCCCACACCCCAGCGAGCAGACGCGCGTGCTCGGGCACGCTGGGACGGACTTCCAGGCCTGGGGAACGGGCGCCAGAGGCGGAGAGTGCGCGCGAGGGGGCCCTGCCCCGCCCCGCGGAGGGCTCGGTGGGGAGGGGCTTCCGGGCGGGGTCGGGTCGAGGAAGCGGGGGCCGCGGGGCCAGTCCTTCCCCGGAGGGTCCCGAAGACGTCCAGCTCTCCTGTCTGGGGAGGACCGCTCTGCCCCGATTCCCGTCGGGGCACGAGTGTGGCAGCGGCACCCGCGGGGCACCAGAGCCTACCGGCACGTCCCTGGGGCGGGGCGGCCGCTGGGGCATTCGGGTGCGGCTGCCTGCGCTCCCTGCCTTCCCCGGTTTCCTCTGGCGTGTCCTCCCCGCCCCGGGTACGAAGTTTTCCGTACACGTCGGAACCCCTTTTTCCGAGGCCCTATGTAGATCCTCTGTGACTTCGGATGTGAATCCTGTTGAAAAATCGCTATCCTTATTGTGTGTCTGGTAGGAAATAAGAAGGATTCAAACTATCGATGGAATGCGGACTTCAGATGGAGGTATCTTGCTGAACTCGCTTCGGGTTTCTGCCGGTCTCCCGTGCACACGGGCAAACAGTCTATTCTGAGAACCGTAGCAGGTGACGCAAACGAAAGAGGTGATTTTCCTTTCCAACATACTCTTGGTTTTTGACCTCGTTTGAGGAGATTTTCAGAGCGTCTCTTGCAGCATCGAAGAGAAGGATTTCCTGTCAACACCCTGGTCTGGCTCGTGACTTTCCAAAGAATGTTTCTACTTCTTAATCCTTGAGAATATTTTCTAAAGATCAGACTTTTGAAAAGTGTCTCTAGATGTCTTCTCATCTGGATTCTTCCATTATGTTCCCGTGAATGAAGAGCAAGAAAAACAAAAAAGCCCGCCGCCAACGGCCAACTGCCAACTGCCAACTGCCAACTGCCAACGGCCGTGCTCGGCCCCGTATTGTTCCCTGCTGCCACCTTCCAGCCCAGGGGAGCGGGACAGCAAAAGAGGCAGAGAAAGAAAAACAAAAAAGCCTACGGCCA
The DNA here is from genome assembly GCF_020740605.2 of Lemur catta. Taxonomy (NCBI): domain Eukaryota; kingdom Metazoa; phylum Chordata; class Mammalia; order Primates; family Lemuridae; genus Lemur; species Lemur catta. The sequence continues at coordinate 2,875 of NW_025423762.1, read as the reverse complement.
ACGGCCAACTGCCAGCTGCCATCTGCCAACTGCCAACAGCCAAGCTCGGCCCGGTATTGTTACCTGCTGCGGACTTCCAGCCCAGGGGGCGGGACAGCAAAAGAGGCAGAGCAACACAAACAAAAAGCCCGCCGCCAACGGCCAACTGCCAAGTGCCAACTGCCAAGTGCCCAACGGCCACGCTCGGCCCAGTATTGTACCCCGCTGCCGCCTTCCACCCCAGACGGGCGGGACAGCAAAAGAGGCAGAGAAAGAAAAACAAAAAAGCCCACGGCCAACGGCCCACTGCCAACTGGCAAGTGCCAACTCCAACTGCCTAACGGCCACGCTCGGCCCAGTATTTTTCCCCGCTGCCGCCTTCCACCCCAGGGGGGCGGGACAGCAAAAGAGGCAGAGAAAGAAAAACAAAAAAGCCCACGGCCAATGGCCGTGCTCTGCCCGGTATTGTTCTCCGGCAGGGGTCTCCCATCAGGTCCCGACCGGACCCGACCCTGCTTAGCTTCCCAGATCAGACGAGATCCGTCTCCTTCAGGGCGGTGCGGCCTCAGACACTGGGTGGCGCTCCGCAACACCCCAAGACGCCGAGCAAATAACGGCCCCTCCCCGCTCAGGGCGGTCCCTCCCGCTGCCCCTGGGCTTCGCTAGACCCCCCTGTGCAGTTCGGGGCGGGGGGCCCGGGGGAGCGAGGGCTGGGGGAGACTAACGGGTCTGGCGCAGGGTCGGGCACACCCCCTCTCCCCGGGTGAAAAACACGGAAGTGCCGCACCACAGTCCACACCCCAGCGAGCAGACCCACGGGCTGGCGAGCGCTGGGACGGACTTCCAGGGGCCGAGAGGTGCGCGCGAGGGGGCCCTCCCCCGCCCGCGGGAGGGCACGGTGGGGAGGGGATTGGGGCGGGGCCAGGACGTGGAAGCTGGGATGCGGGCCGGTCCTTCTCTCGGAGGTCGCGAAGACATGCGGCCCCCCTGTCTTGGGAGGACCGCTCTGCCCCGATTCCCGTCGGGGCACGAGTGTGGCAGCGGCACCCGCGGGGCCCCGGAACGGCCGTCCCGTCGCTGGGCCGGCGGCCGGTGGGGCGTTCGGGTGCGGATGCGTGCACTCCCTGCCTGCCCAGTTTCCTCTGGCGTGTCCTCCCCGCCCCGGGTACTAAGTTTTCCCTCCACGTCGGCACCTCGTTCCCGGAGGCGCTATGTAGACCTTCTGTGACTTCGAATGTGAATCCTTTGAAAAATCGCATTCCTTATTGTGTATCTGGTAGGAAATAAGAAAGGTTCAAACTATGGATGGAATGCGGACTTCAGATGGAGCTATGTTGCTGAACTCGCTTCGGGTTTCTGCCGGTCTCCGTTGCACAGGGGCCACCAGTCTATTCTGAGAACCGTAGCATGTGACACAAACGAAAGGGTTGATTTTCCTTTCCAACATACTCTTGGTTTTTGACTCGATTGAGGAGATTTTCAGAGCGTCTCTTGTAGCATCGAAGAGAAGTTGAGGAGATTTTCAGAGCGTCTCTTGTAGCATCGAAGAGAAGGGTTTCCTATCAACACCCTCGTCTTGCTCGTGACTTTCCAAGGAATGTTTCTACTTCTTAATCCTTGAGAATACTTTCTAAAGATTCAGACTTTTGAAAGTGTCTCTAGATGTCTTCTCATCTGGATTCTTCCATTATGTTCCTGTGAATGAATAGCCAACCGTTTAGATTCTCTTCTTCTGCATATATGGATAGGATCCAATATTTCCTTTCCTAGGGTAACGTGGTCATGTACTTGGACAACTTTAGAATGTGTCCCTGAATTCAGAGCAGGTCGGTCAGAAGTTGCAGAGGGCAGGCGTGTGAGGGGTGACAGCCCCGGGGACTGAGCCTCCACATCTCCAATCGGAACCTCTCTCCGGGGGCCGCGGGGCAGGGTCCGGGCCGGGCGGGGGCGGGAGCCGGGGCGGGGACGGAGAGGGCAGAGGGGGCCGCCCCTTCAGGGCCGAGGCGGGCGGAGGAGCCCCTCCCGCCTTCCAGCCCAGGGGGGCAGGACAGCAAAAGAGGCAGAGAAAGAAAAACAAAAAAGCCACCTGCCACCTGACACCTGCCACCTGACACCTGACACCTGCCACGCCCGGCATTGTTCCCCCGTCAGCAGTCTCCCGGCAGCTGTCTCCCTGGCAGCAGTCTCCCATGCGGGTCCCGACCGGCCCCAACCCTGCTTAGCTTCCCAGATCAGAGGAGATCCGGCGCCTTCAGGGCAGTGCGGCCTCAGACACTGGGGGGCGCTCCGGGAAGACCCAAGATTCCTAGCCAATAAGGGGCCCCTCCCCCGCCCAGGGCGGTCCCTCCCGCCGCCTCTACGCTTTGCTAGACCCCCCTGTCCGCATCAGGGCGGGGGGCGCGAGGGAGGAGGGCAGGGGGATACTGACTGGTCTGAGGCGCGGTCGCCCACACCTCCTCTCCCTAGGCGGAAACACGGAAGCGCCGCACCACAGTCCCACACCCCAGCGAGCAGACGCGCGTGCTCGGGCACGCTGGGACGGACTTCCAGGCCTGGGGAACGGGCGCCAGAGGCGGAGAGTGCGCGCGAGGGGGCCCTGCCCCGCCCCGCGGGAGGGCTCGGTGGGGAGGGGCTTCCGGGCGGGGTCGGGTCGAGGAAGGCGGGGCCGCGGGGCCAGTCCTTCCCCGGAGGTCCCGAAGACCGTCCAGCTCTCCTGTCTGGGGAGGACCGCTCTGCCCCGATTCCCGTCGGGGCACGAGTGTGGCAGCGGCACCCGCGGGGCACCAGAGCCTACCGGCACGTCCCTGGGGCGGGGCGGTCCGCTGGGGCATTCGGGTGCGGCTGCCTGCGCTCCCTGCCTTCCCCCGGTTTCCTCTGGCGTGTCCTCCCCGCCCCG